>NC_081175.1:27747241-28047241 GCF_012432095.1 Onychostoma macrolepis
CGTGTGTGCGCGCATGACACAGGTGGTGACACCAGCGTTTAGTTAATTAATTTCTGCTCCTCAGCGGTGGGCTTCAGTCTGACAGAGAGCAGCGATAGAGGCATCTGTTCGCTCTTTAATTAGTGTGTGTGTATGTGTGTGAATTTCTCTTTTATTTTGTATTGAAGTGTTTAGCTTGAGTTGGTCTGTGACAGAGTGAAGACATAAATTTATTACTAGACTAAAAACAAAAGAGACGAGGGTGGAAATAAGACAAGAAAAGAGAAATTGAACAGAATAGACATAAAGCAATAAGCCACGTTTTACAGTGATTTTACTCAAGTTTAGGGGTATTGTTAACCTGAAACCCAAAAACAGTAAACCCGATTATGCTCTGAAGGTTAATAGCTCAGGTTAGGGCCAGTGTTGTTATGGTAAATTAAAACTATTAAAAATTGTTGTTATTCATTGAAATAAAATATAAATATTACATAAAATAAACTTAAGTGAAAATTAGAAATGTTGCCTTCACAACTAACTGAAATAAAATAAGTTTAAGGTGAAGCATTGCAATTACTACAACTAAAAACTACATAGAAATAGTTAATGAATACAAATTACAAATATTAAAAAAAACTTAAAATTATTTTATTTCAGCTAGTTTAACATTTCAAATTTTCATTTAGTTTAACTTGATATAATAAAATAACTAAAAATGAGATAAAAATGAATTTAAAAAAAATTGACAAAAAAACTAATAAAAATGATTAAAAAACACACCACGAAATGACTAAAACTTCAACTAAAATTCTTCTGCCAGTTATATACTGTAGTTCACTAATCTAACTGTGGATTCTTTATCAAATTGGACTATTAATATCAATTTGAATTTAAATGTTTGCTGGATATTTTACAGATTAGAACACAACTCATCCCAGCTGGTTTTAGAGCTGGAACTATCGGTTTTAGACTAGACTAGACTAGACTAGAATAGAATATGTCCCAGAAAAGCCAGGTCAGAGGAGTTTCAGGTGTAATTTCATGAGTAAACCGGCCTTTTACACGAGTGTGGATATAAGGCCTCCTGCAGAGCTCTGTCTCTGAGCCCGTCCATCCAGGCTTAAGCTCCAATAAATACAGTAATTAAACAGTGACTGGTCCCCCTCATGCAGCTTCACCCCTGGGCCTAACCACTGCAAGACAGATACTTAAAACATGGTGATTACAGGGACAACACTTCATTACAGTGCCAGAGAGCAGCAGAGAGAGATTGAGAGGAAGAAAAACAGTGTCTACTGATTGGAACAAGGCTAAATAGAATAGAATAGAATAGAATAGAATAGAATAGAATAGAATAGAATAGAATAGAATAGAATAGAATCTGATGATATTGTACTCTAAATGGCATGCAAACAGTGTGTGATCACTATAATCACGGCTTCCTGGGTGATAATGTGTGTAACTACAGGGGTGATGAATCAGGGGTCGGTCCAGCCAATCAGACGCAGACATTAGAGCCAAACAGTCTCACCCGAACGACAGCGAGAACCAAACCACGGCCAACTTCACAGTGTTGTCCTTGACGGGGTAATCCCAGCACTTCAGGAACGTGAGCCAGATCTGCACACACACACACACACAGTCAAACTAACGCATAAAGTGCTAATAAAACACCTGCGTATAATGGGATCTGATTTCATTTCAACACAGCATTAGGAAATGCAAAGGCCAAGATGAATCAGCAGAACATTTGTGTGCGTCTGAGTCCCAGCTGGACTTTAGCGTGACTTATTCGTCTTAAACGAGAGGTGTTTATGCAAACGGTTTCACGTTTCAAGCAGTAAACCTTTTCTGTGCTCAATGTCAGCACTGAGATTTTGCTCTAAGATGCAAATCTTTTTTGTGGCCAAACTGGAGTAATGATGATGAAAATTCAGCTTAAATCACAGAAATAAATCACAGTTAATATTTCACAATATTACTGTTTTTACTGTAATTTTGAGGATGTGAGGTGGATGTGTGGGATCTACAGGAGATCTGAGGGTTTGTTCACTCACTCCGCGCAGTTCGCTCTTGATCCTGAATAAGACTTTGGCCGCAGGGTTTGCTGACTCCGACTGCATCTCCACCAGCTCATCCAGCTGCTTGGGGATCTTTATACGGTTCACCTGCAGGGGGAGACAGAGAGACGTCATGTTACCAGCGCAGTTTGAGCCAGTGGGGTCAAGAGGTCAAGCTGGTTAGCTCTGGTTAACCACTGCCGGTTGTGTGTGTGTGTGTGTGTGTGTGACTCACAGTAAAGACTTTCTCTGGCTCTCCGCGCGCACGCATATTTGTGTCATGAATCTGTTTGAGAACCATCCACGCCTCGTCATGCTTTCCTACCTGGAGATGAGAGAAAACACAAATAAAGTCAAGTCAAGCTTATTTATACAGCACTTCTCACAATACACATTGTTTCAAAGCAGCTTTACAGAAAATCATAAACTTAACGTTTATAATATCTCAATATATTTATTTCTCATAGTCATCCATCAGATTAGAGCTTTTTTGAGCCCTTGAAGGGCACTTCGGGAAGGGGACGCCATTTGTAAGGACGTTCCAAAAGAAAGTGAGCAACTGAATCCCTTCCAGAAGTCTGTTAGTGAAGGGAACATGCGATGGTCACTTCACGGAAGTGATTTCCATCTGTGATCATGTGATCTTCACTTAGGAGATCTTGCGATGCATTTTAAAGCAAAATTAGGGTTTATTTTGGCCTTGCATACAAAACGTAAGTAGAATAAGCTAATTAAAATTGTCTTTATTTTTATGTAATACAAAATATTTAAAATAGAGATATTATTAAATATTATTAAATATTTATGAACAACTGTTGGAGCGCTGAATGCTGCATGCACGCGCAGCGTTGTCAAGGTAACATTTTGTCTGTCATTCCCTTCACTAAGGGAGTTCCAAACGCTTATACGAGACAGTAATGCCCTACACCCTTAAAAGAACACACTTCAAGGGCTCCGCCCTTCGAAGGGAGTAGGGCATAGGGATGCTTATAGTTACATTTTGCGATGATATAAACAATCAACAATTTAAACAATATAAACAATTTGTCATCACAGGAATAAGTTGCATTTTAAAATATATTCAAATAGACACCAGTTATTTTAAATTGTAATAATATTTCACAACAAAAATTACTTTTTAAAACCCACAACAAAATTACCAAAACGCGAACTAAAATTAATATAAAAATCAATATAAAATGTAACTAAAATATAAAAACAATACAAAAATAAATACAAAAATTAAAATACTATAATAAATAAAAATATAATAATAATAATGATAGTAAAATAACACAGTTTCACACACACACACACACACACACACACACACTTGTTACCTCCAGGTAGAAGCGTGGACTTTCTGGCATGAATGTGAGCGCCACGACCGCAGAGACGCAGGGCAGCGCGCAGACAACCACAAACACACGCCAGCTGTGGAACTGATACGCTGAACCCATGCTGAAACTCCAGCCTGCACACACACACACACACACACACACACACACATTCACCAACACTGAAGACTGGAGTATTCTGCTTTGATCACAGGAATAAATTACATTTTACAATATATTCACATGGAAAACAGCTATTTTAAATTGTAATAACATTTCACAATATTACTGTTTTTACTGTATTTTTCATCAAATACATGCAGCCTTGGTGAGCAGAAGAGAATGTTTCTTTCAGAAACATTACAAATCTTAGTGACCCCAACCTGCTGAATGTTAGAACTGACAACCGCAAACATTCACCTACAGAAAACAGAATAAATGTTAAAAAAAAATTTTTTTTGCTTTTGCCAAAAACCACTTACATATGATGTAAAACTTATTTTTTTGAAGAAAATGTAGGTTTCTTATTGACCCAAGTGAAAAATGTGCTTGTTCTGTGTTACACATGACATTCAAATTTTAACCTGTTGCTTGAAATGTATTGAGACTAATAAATTATTTAGGTACAATTTACAGGCACAAAACATCGATGACAAAAAAGTAAAATGGCATTACGGGTAAAATGATGATATCATAATATTATGTTACTTTGATGTTACAGTTTGAATGATAATTCATAATTATGTACCATGATATTTACATGATACTCTGAGATATTTAAAAAAAATAATAAAATGGTGATACCATTAAAAAAAAAGCCATGGCACCTCATCAAAAAACAAAACAAAAAAACATGGTATTACCACAGTAACATCCTCAAAACAAAGGTATTTCCATGGTACCATGCCCAAAATGCTGTACTTTTTAATTGTCTCATTGATATACTACTACAATTTTTTAAATATTTAAATTACATTTTATTTTTCTGTTTTCATTTTGTTTTTAGTCCAAATTTTTGTAATTTTGTTGTGGTATTGACATTTTTATTATTTTTAGAATTTAAAAAAAAAATGTTGTCTATATTTTTTTAAATTAAGTTTTTCTTTATTTTGTTTTAGTTATCTGAGTAATTCATCTTAAATTAAATAAAAATGGGAAATGTTGCCTTGGCAACTAGTTGAAATAAAATAAGTTTAAGGTTTTTTAATTCATTTAATGTTCATTTTATTTCAAGTAATGAAATGTTTTTATGGTTTTAATATCATTTTTAGTTTTACCCTGAACAGTACCATGGCGTTTTTTGCTTTTGTTTGTAACAAGCAAATGCAGTTCAGTACGCCAATGGTTTCCACAAAAGCCTTTGAGAAGCCTCTGTGACTGAATTTCACAGTGAATAAGTTTGTTTGTGTGTGTGTGTGTGTGTGTGTGTGAAGAGGAGTCGATTAAGAATGCCTGCAGGAGTAATACTGCTGAAAAAATACACTCTCACTGAAAAATAATCATTAAAGTTGGTATCATTTTCCACATGGCTGCTGCTCTCTGACGCTGCGCAGAATGTCTAGCGGCACCATATGGTGTGTGTGTGTGTTTGATTCAGACACAGAGAAGCAGTGAGCGATGGAGCCGAGCGCGAGTGCTTACAGGACAGCTGCAGGGGAACGGAGAGTAAAAATGAAGATGCCTTAGAGGACAGAAAGGCCTTAGACCAGAAAAATGCTTTAAAGGAAGATTCTGTCATCATTTACTCACTCTCATGACACTTCAAGCACTTCATCAGAATGTTCATGCTGCTCTGACAGTGGATGAGGCTGTTGAGCTCCAGAAAGGACAGAAAAGCACCATACAAGTAGATTTGATTTGTGCAACATATTAAGAGATTTCTTGAATTTTGTTCAAAGTCTGCATATGCTGAAGAGGAAATGAGACACGTGATGACAAAATATTCACATTTAGATGAACATCCTTTAAATTCCCTTAATAAAAGTTTTTTTTTCTTTTCAATATTCAACATACAGTGAGGAAAATATGTATTTGAAGACCCTGCTATTTTGCAGTTCTCCCACTTAGAAATCATGGAGGGTCTGAAATTGTCATCGTAGGTGCATGTCCACTGTGAGAGACATAATCTAAAAAAAATCCAGAAATCACAATGTATGATTTTTAACTATTTATTTGTATGATACAGCTGCAAATAAGTATTTGAACACCTGAGAAAATCAATGTTAATATTTGGTACAGTAGCCTTTGTTTGCAATTACAGAGGTCAAACGTTTCCTGTAGTTTTTCACCAGGTTTGCACACACTGCAGGAGGGATTTTGGCCCTCCTCCACACAGATCTTCTCTAGATCAGTCAGGTTTCTGGCCTGTCGCTGAGAAACACTGAGTTTGAGCTCCTCCAAAGATTCTCTATTGGGTTTAGGTCTGGAGACTGGCTCGGCCACGCCAGAACCTTGATATGCTTCTTACAGAGCCACTCCTTGGTTATCCTGGCTGTGTGCTTGGTCATTGTCATGTTGGAAGACCCAGCCTCGACCCATCTTCAATGCTCTAACTGAGGGAAGGAGGTTGTTCCCCAAAATCTCGCAATACATGGCCCCGGTCATCCTCTCCTTAATACAGTGCAGTCGCCCTGTCCCATGTGCAGAAAAACACCCCCAAAGCATGATGCTACCACCCCCATGCTTCACAGTAGGGATGGTGTTCTTGGGATGGTACTCATCATTCTTCTTCCTCCAAACACGTTTAGTGGAATTATGACCAAAAAGTTCTATTTTGGTCTCATCTGACCACGTGACTTTCTCCCATGACTCCTCTGGACATGCACCTACGATGACAATTTCAGACCCCTCCATGATTTCTAAGTGGGAGAACTTGCAAAATAGCAGGGTGTTCAAATACTTATTTTCCTCACTGTATACCGTGTCAAATTCGTTAATTGTGCTGTATGGAGAACCAAACCTGCAAAACAAAATCCGTGCAAAATGAAAAGAAATTAAACAAAAAATGAAACAAATTTTCACAGTAGAAATAAATAAATGAAAAAGTAAAATAATAATATTTAAATAATAAAATAATATATATATTCAATTTTGTACTAATTATATATACAGTATATATATATATATATATACACAGTATATGTATATATATATATATATATATATAAATAAAATTACAAAAAATGAAAGAATAATTAGTCATTTAATATAAAAATTAATTGAGGGCTAAATTTTGTGAAAACTGCATTTTTTTTTTATTTCATTGAGTATTTATTTCTTTTTTGCAGGTTTTGTTCTCCACAATGCCAGTCCAAATGAGCACATGATAGACTTTACAGTTTAGCTGATGATGCAAGAACACACTATATGAGCAGTAATATCTCACACACACACACACACACACACACACACACACACACACACACACAGAGAGAAAGCCCTGTAGTCTTTGAGCACTAATGTCCTCTGGATTCTAATGCAATCACTCACTGTTGGCTGTAAGTGGCCGTCGGGGACACAGAAACATCACCACAGAGACGAGAGTTAATATCACATCCCTAAAGCTGCTCATTTACTCTCACTCCATCTGTATGCTATCCGTCCTAAACAATATACAAGATCACAAATACAGTGTCCCCGTGAGAGCACAAAGCTGCCTTCAGGGGCACTTACGTCTCAAAGGCTGCTCTTCCAGAGCTCAGGAAAAATAATGGCATACTCAGCTAAGTCTCCTTAAATGTATCATGTTCATCTCAGACGTTTATCCTAATATTCTGCAGGGGAAACACTCATTACAGGACTGCAGCACAGCACTGTGTGTGTGTGTGTGTGTGTGTGTATGTGTGTGTGTGTGTGAGGAATAACCCCGTGGGTTTGTGTTTATCAGTCACCATAGAGAATCTCATTATATAGATTATATGTGTAATGGAGTGTGTTCATAGACCAGAGAGTCTACAGACATACACCAGCACAAGACACTCACACACACACACACACACACAGCTTCCATTACAAACTAGTATAGATAAGCTATAGTGCTTAACAACTGAACACTGACGTATAACTGGTTTTAGCTGGTGACCAGGATGGTGACACTAGTTAAGCATCTTACCATCTTAACCAGCTAGAAGACCAGCATTGTCTGTCTAAAACCAAACCTAACAATTTAAGGTGATCTAAACTGGAAAAGATAACTAACCAGGAAAAGATGAAAATGTGAAAATCTAAACTATATAAACATTATTTGATAATGCATCATCAATTTTAATACAATTTTAATAAAAATTAATGTAGAGGTTGTTTTGCGGTTTTTTAATATTAAAAAAATATTATATATGTGAAATGTGAAAATATGAAATATATTTATAATCTAACATAATCTGATAATGCTTTATAAGTTTAAACATAAATTAAAATAAAATAATAAATATAAAAACCAAATAAAAATAAAAATAAAAATAAAATAATGATGAAATCTCAGACCCTGCATTTCTACTTGAGAACAAAGGTTGGAGGTTGTGTCTGAAATTTTAACCAACTTTGCGTTTGACAAGTGCAGAACACGCACACACACACACACACACACTTAAGCGGTTTCACGGGCGCTAAAGTCCTTCACCTGCCTCTCGCTGTGTTTCTGCAGTGATGGAGTCATTGCGGCAGAACCGTTTGGCCACACGCCGCTGCCTCCTGACCACAAAAAACACTGCTAATACAAGAGACGCTAATCAATTGACCTCGATTACAGCACAGTATCTCGCAGAAGAGCAGCAGCACCGTTATTTCTGCTTCTGTTTACACTCGCTCACAGAAAATCACCCATCATCCACTCATAATGAGATGATGAAGGACGCAGAGGCTTCCCGTTAAACGCCTCCCGCAGAATCGGTTATGTGAAATCAGCACAAACATTTGTCTCATTCTGCACAAACTGCATCATGTTCGGTATCGATGTGTAATATTATCTGCTAGCAGAATCTCATGCGTTATTAAAATACATATTTCTGAAAATTATTTACAGGAAGAAACATTCTAGAATCCACTCAGCAACCGCTGACTCCAAACTATATTATATTATATTATATTATATTATATTATATTATATTATATTATATTATATTATATTATATTATATTATATTATATTATATTATATTATATTATATTATATTATATTATATATTATATATTATATTATAACTCATTATAAATAATACAATAATATATTTGTGGATATAATATAAATATATTGTATATATAAACATACAAAATGTAATATACATATAAAATATATAATATAATGTATTTACATTATTTATAATAATAAATAAAATGTTAATTTTTATATAACATATTCTTAATATTTTCTTTAAAAATCTATATCATAAGTAATACAAAATGTAATAATTTATATATATAGTTTTTAGATCAAGAAAACATACACACATGTATACATATGAATACACTCATGTTATTTATATTACACACACACACACACACACACACACATATATATACACATACACTATTTTATTACATTCTATAATATATTTACATTATTTTTATGTACACACAGAAATATATACTTACATATATAAATATACGTAAATATATTTGAAGAGCTTATTTGCAAAAAAGATAACTCAGATAACAGATCAAATGTTCAAAAATCATGTTTTTTATTGTGTTATGTTTTTATTGTGTTTTGTTAGTTAGCTGTATTTTTAGCTATTATTATTTAATCAAAACATATATATATTTCTTTATTTATTCTTAATAATTTCTTGATCTAAAATAATCACAAAAAATGAACAAATTGAATTGAGTTCTGTGTTTGATGTGTAATATTGTTGACGTGTAACACTGGTAGGATAACAGAATCTCATGCATTAAATAAATTTATGTTATTTTAAATTATTTACAGCACAATATCACTTAGCAACCTCTCAGAACAACCTAGCAACCGCTTGGAAGCAAACTAAAAAAAAAAAAAAAAAAAGCACACACATTGCACCTTTGCATTAAAACACCACCAAAAAGCTCCAAAAATGTATTTTATATGTGCATTCTGCATGCACAAGTACAGTATATAATATAATTTATTTATTCATAAATGCAAACTAAGCTAAAGCCGCTGCGGTTTGTGAATCTGAATTGATGTCAGTGTAAAGGAGTCTCTGCTCAGTCATTGGGTGATCGAAGCGGAGCTGTCACTCACCGTAGTGTGGAATGATGGCCCAGGCCATGGCTGAGGCGTAGATCCCGCCCACCATCCAGAACATGCAGAGCCAGCTCAGGTGTTCACCGCGCTTCTCACGGGCCAGAACCTCCGCAAAGTACGAGAACACGATGGGAACCGTGCCGCCAATCCTGCAAAGATATTATGGCACATTATATTTCATATGAATTTTCAGCATCATTACTCCAGTCTTCAGTGTCACATGATCCTTCAGAAATCATTCTAATATGCTGATTTGCTGCTCAAGAAACATTTCTGATTATTAGCAATGTTGAAAACAGTTGTGCTGCCAAATATTTTTGTGGAAACTGATACATTTTATTTTTCAGGATTCTTTAATGAATAGAAAGTTCAAAAGAACAGAAATCTTTTGTAACATTATAAATGTCTTTACTGTCACTTTTGATCAATTTAATGCATTCTTAATAAATGTATATTAATTTCTTTTCTTTTCTTTTTTTTTCTTTCCTTTTTTTTAAGGACCCCAAATGATTTGAAGGGTAATGTAATTCAAATTATTTAAATCAAAAAATTATTTTGTATCAATAATATCAATCAACAGCATCATAAAATCTACTTAGTATTGAATATTTTGACTACAGAATTATTATATTTATATTTATACACATCGATCATTTATTTGAGATATAAATCTTTTGTAACATAAACACTTTTTATCAATTTAGAACATTGTATAATATATTCTTAATCTTGACCTAAATATAATAATTGATCATTCATTATTATAGTAACCATTATTTGCTTGCTTATATTGATACAAACCCGATTCCAAAAAAGTTGGGACACTGTACAAATTGTGAATAAAAACAGAATGCAATGATGTGGAAGTTTCAAATTTCAATATTTTATTCAGAATACAACATAGATGACATATCAAATGTTTAAACTGAGAAAATGTATCATTTTAAGGGAAAAATAAGTTGATTTTAAATTTCATGGCATCAACACATCTCAAAAAAGTTGAGATAATACATGTTTACCACTGTGTGGCATCCCCTCTTCTTTTTATAACAGTCTGCAAACGTCTGGGGACTGAGGAGACAAGTTGCTCAAGTTTAGGAATAGGAATGTTGTCCCATTCTTGTCTAATACAGGCTTCTAGTTGCTCAACTGTCTTAGGTCTTCTTTGCCGCATCTTCCTCTTTATAATGCGCCAAATGTTTTCTATGGGTGAAAGATCTGGACTGCAGGCTGGCCATTTCAGTACCCGGATCCTTCTTCTACGCAGCCATGATGTTGTAATTGATGCAGTATGTGGTCTGGCATTGTCATGTTGGAAAATGCAAGGTCTTCCCTGAAAGAGACGACGTCTGGATGGGAGCATATGTTGTTCTAGAACTTGGATATACCTTTCAGCATTGATGGTGCCTTTCCAGATGTGTAAGCTGCCCATGCCACACGCACTCATGCAACCCCATACCATCAGAGATGCAGGCTTCTGAACTGAGCGCTAATAACAACTTGGGTCGTCCCAGTTTTCCAAAAAGAACTTCAAATTTTGATTCGTCTGACCACAGAACAGTTTTCCACTTTGCCACAGTCCATTTTAAATGAGCCTTGGCCCAGAGAAAACGCCTGCGCTTCTGGATCATGTTTAGATATGGCTTCTTTTTTGACCTATAGAGTTTTAGCCGGCAACGGTGAATGGCACGGTGGATTGTGTTCACCGACAATGTTTTCTGGAAGTATTCCTGAGCCCATGTTGTGATTTCCATTACAGTAGCATTCCTGTATGTGATGCAGTGCCGTCTAAGGGCCCGAAGATCACGGGCATCCAGTATGGTTTTCCGGCCTTGACCCTTATGCACAGAGATTGTTCCAGATTCTCTGAATCTTTGGATGATATTATGCACTGTAGATGATGATAACTGAGAAACTCCTTTCTGATATTGCTCCACTATTTTTCGCCGCAGCATTGGGGGAATTGGTGATCCTCTTCCCATCTTGACTTCTGAGAGACACTGCCACTCTGAGAGGCTCTTTTTATACCCAATCATGTTGCCAATTGACCTAATAAGTTGCAAATTGGTCCTCCAGCTGTTCCTTATATGTACATTTAACTTTTCCGGCCTCTTATTGCTACCTGTCCCAACTTTTTTGGAATGTGTAGCTCTCATGAAATCCAAAATGAGCCAATATTTGGCATGACATTTCAAAATGTCTCACTTTCAACATTTGATATGTTATCTATATTCTATTGTGAATAAAATATAAGTTTATGAGATTTGTAAATTATTGCATTCCTTTTTTATTCACAATTTGTACAGTGTCCCAACTTTTTTGGAATCGGGTTTGTACATCTAATCTAATTATCACCACTTAAAACATGCAAGTATCAAAAATGAATAAACATTTTGGAATTCTAAGGAGATGTTCACATTACTGTGTTTTTTTTTTTTAGGGTGAAGTGTGTAAAATCTGTATTAGCATCACTAGCAGCACCAAACAGATAATAATTATAATCTTAACAGAGAATAAGTTAAACAAACAAATATATCAATGTAAATAAATGATCACATAAATTCAACAGTTGAAAATGAATTGAAAAACATCTTCCTTTGTGGTGCATCTAGCTATTTTTGAACACAGTCTTGTTGCAGTCGGTCGGTGTGACCTTTGACCCTCTGTTTGAGACGGACCGCAGTGACTGTGCTGCGGCGCTGATTCAGTCTGGAGTCACTGCACTGCTGCAAGGGCAGGAGACCACGCTGAAATTCAATTAGCAATAAAACCCGCTCTCTCTCTCTCTCTGCTCTTAAGTTATGGGTCTGTGCCAGGAGGTTAAAACAACTGTGACATTGCAGAAGTGCTTGAAGAGAGACAGGGAGAGAGAGAGAGAGAGAGAGAGGGACGACGTCTGTCTGACTGAGAGCGAGTGTGTGTGTGTGTGTGTTCAATTCTGTGTTTTATTATAGTTTCTAGTCAGATGTGGGATCCTGCTGTCCTGAAGTGATCCAATAATCATTCAAAGGAACAAAATGTCAATGCTAGCATTTGTTCAGCACATGCATGGTTATCCAAAAAGATCATTTACAGCGTTTTATGCATATCTGTCGACATAAAAATTTGCAACAGATTTATTTATCATGACATGCAATGCTGGAACAACTTAACAGTAATTTGTTTATTATTGCATTAGATCATACATCAATCTCACATCGAAATCAAAGGCTGATTTCAAGTCTGGCCCAAATAACACCATCATAAAATTATAAATGCTATTAGGATTTTCTATCAGTTTAATGTTAAAAGTCACTATAAGTCAGTTATTTGTGGTTTGATTACCTGAAGAGTGAAACACTGACATTTTCGAAACATTTGGATTCCTATTCAAAAAGTGGGAATGCTGGGAAATGGTAGTAACTTTATTGCTATTCTTTTACAGTACAGAAAATGCATTCATTTAAAATGATAATACATTTAATGTATATTTTATGCATAATTCCTTAAAAAATTCCATGCATAAATAAATGGATGCATAAATTTAAACTTCATATGACCAATGAAAAATTGATTGCACCAGGATTCTTTAATTGACTCTGATAGTGAGTGTTCCTGACTGAAATCCTGAGCTTCTTGCGGATAATCATTAAAACAGTTCATGTACATTCATCCCAGCAGAATTTAAAGACAGTGGTCTGACATGTCAGCTTCTGGCTCTGCATTTGATTTTTGCCCTTCATTTTACTTTGCATTTTACAATTTTACTTTGCCTTTAATGGAGGAGAAATTACATGCCTCACCTTTAAGGCGAGAAACTGCAGGAAAAGCCTTTTTTTCATACACTGTTCAATTCTGAGATTTTGGCCTGTCAACAAGTCTTCATTCAGACTAGTGCAAAGAAAACATCTAAAATACACATTTAAGTGTTTATTTTACTGCACTTTATCTATATGTGTCTGTACATTTCAATGCATGGATTTTGAGCCTGGCTTTATTCCAGTGTTATTTTAGCATCATTGATATACTATTACAGTTTTTGTGAATATTTTGAAATTAGATTTTATTTCTACATTTTCAGTTTTCACTTTAATTTTAGTTTAAGTTATTATTTTATTTTATTAATTTTTTGTTTTAGTTATTTTAGTATTTCAATTTAAACTAAATGAAAATGTGAAAATATGAAAATGTGTGCCTTGGCACAAAAGTTCTATGTTTTATTTTATTTCACTTAAAGTTTATTTTATTTTAAGTAACGAAAATGCTTTTTTTACAGTTTAGTTAAGTATAATAATCCTGCTTTAAATTTATGCAAATGAGTGCGTATTTAATTAGATAATGTCTCATTTGCATACTTATAACATTTCAGAAAATTTCTATCTTAACGTACTGTGATTAATCAGCTGGGTAAGTATGGTGCGATCTATTAGTTACGTTTTCACTCGATTCTCTCGTCTTAAGGACGCTCTGAATGACCTTTCCCGCACGTCATCGGTGATCGTTCCTCACGGAGCAGTTAATTAACCTGCAGTCATTAGCTAAGTGAAGGAAAGCAGAAGATGGATGGATGGACTATGAACTCACCCGAAGCCCGAGAGCATCCTGCAGAAGAGGAAGGTACCGTAGCCCTGAACGAAGGACGACAGGAAGGCGAAGAAGCCGTTGACTGACATACAGACCAGCAGACACTGACGTCGGCCCACTTTATCTGACAGGCCGCCCCAGAAGAACGCGCCCACCATCATTCCCAGATACACCACACTGCCTGCACACAAACACACACACAAAAAAATAGTGTGAGCTCAACTTGAAAGTGCACTTTACTTCACACACACATGTGAAATGTGTGAAACAGCACATACAGAGTCAGAATGTCAGGGTTACTGTAGTGAATTAAAACTAAAATTCAAATCATTAAAAAAACATTGTTGTTACTTGATATAAAATAAAATGAAATACAGTATGAAAAACTTTTCATTTCAGCAAGTTGCCAAGGCAACATTTCTCATTTTCATTTTGTTTAACTTGCTACTAAAATAACTAAAACTAAAATTAATAAAAACATATAGACACACACACACACACACACACACACATACTGTATATATATATATATATTAAAAATGACATAAACACAAAATAAAATGATCAAAATAGTTGAAATTTAAAAATAAAAAGTAATTCAAAATATTAATAAAAACTATAATAGTACCTCAATAATACTAAAATACCACTGTTATGTTTGTATCGCATTATCATATGAAGAATTAAGAGACCATTTGCTTGATTTACATGTTTTACAATGAACTAGCTTTTTTTCTTTTGCTGTTTGGCTGTTTTCTTTTATTTCTATTTAACTATTAAATTAAACATATACTTTTATTTCATTCGTTCATTTTAGTTTTCAAAATTTTAGAACTTAAAATTAACTTTCTCATTTCAGTTAGTTGTCAATAATGCAACATTTACAATCTTTTTCATCTAATACTTATATTTATTAATAATAATTGTAATTTGCTTTTATTTTCATACTTTTAATTTGTTTTAGTATTTTGTTTTTTGCTTGTCAGCTTTTGTTAGTTATTTCTATTTAGCTTTAATTTATTTTTATTTTAGTTTGAGTAATTTTAGTTTAAATTTACTTATTTCAGTTAGTTTCCAATAATACAACATTCCTGAATTTCTAAAAGGTTTTTTTTTTTGTTTTTTTCAAGTTTTTCCATTTTAAGTTTTTCCAGTCATATGGTGACTGTAATATTGGCAGCTATTGTTTATTGATAAGTATTGATTAACGGAAAGCTGAGACTGTGACATAAATAACACACACTGCTGTTATTAGTTTTATTGATTGGTTTCCATCATCACAAACCACAGTCCACTGGCACATTTAAAGGGACAGTACACCTAAAAATGTCAACACATTTTTTGAAGAACATTAACATTATCTAAATATCTAAAAGGTTTTATATTGGGTTCAATATACATGGGAAAACTAATGTAGAAATAATTTTTCTAAGTAGTAAGTTTCATAAATTATTACAAAGAAACAGCAACACATTTAAATAACTGCAAAATTTTAAGCAGAGAGACTAAAATAGTATAATAATGCAATAATATTTGTTTTGTTTACACTATAAAAAAGAATATGTATGATGATGTAAATAAAAGAAAATTTTTACAAGAAAATACTATTTCAGTCTTTTTACTTCAGAATTTCACATTCACTTGTCGTTTCTTTGTAATTATTCATAAAATTTACAAGCAATTTTTGAGTGAAAACTTTCTACACCAATTTTGTTTTCATTGTGCAACTTTATAAACACACAAAATCATCTTTGCAGCGTATGTTCTTTTGTGTTTCGCAGAAAAACTAAAGTCATACTTGTTTTGAACGGCAGGAGGATGAGAAAATAATGAGGAAACTTTCTTTTTTTGGTGAACTGTCCCTTTAAGAAGAAACACTAGCCAAAAAATTAAAACTCATTTGCTCATCATCATTGTTATCGTCCAGTTACACTTATTTTGCTTGAAACCAGCAACTTTTGGATGTAAAACACTCTTGACAACATAAAGAAGAACTAAAGATGACCTTCACGGGCTTTTAGTTACTCCAGATGTGCAATGCTTCAACAGAAATGATCACAGGTGTATTTCGCTCATTGTTTCTTTGTGGGTTAAGAAAGACTTTATCTACACTAATTCAGACACACACAAATACGCTTGCAATAAATCCAGTCCTGTCCTCTCACTCAAGCGCTGATTTATGTGGTAGTGTGCAAGTGAAGCCCATCTGATGAGCAGAAGCTGGACCAACGGAAACCCGAGCGTCATCTCTTTGTATCTCTGTGTTCGCCGTTCTCTCCGTGAGTGTGTGTTATCGCCCTGTGCAGACGTGACGGGACGCCTCGCTCATCTATTACTGTCTGACAGCACTGAATACTGCGGCTCGCTAACACCAACGCAGACCGGAGTGCTACGATCAGCAAAAGAGCTGCTTTCAGAGACACACATTTACAGTATTACACTCACTCTGCACACACACACACACACACACAGAATAATAAATTAATATTAGAAATAAATATGTCAAAGTTTATACTGAGAAATATCTTCTAATTTCTTATAGATTACATCAATTTAGAAAATATTTCTGTAACTTGACATTGAACTTTCTATTCTATTAATGTATATATATACACACACACACACTCATATAGTTTCATGTTTTATATATATATATATATATATATATATATATATGTATGTATGTATATTTTAAGGTGTGTACTTTTACTATTTTTTCTGTGCTTGTCTTTTTTTGCAGTTCATTTCTATTTAGCTTTAATTCATTTTATTTTTAGTAATTTCAATAAAATTTACTTATGTCAGTTAGTTGCCAATATTGTAATATTTCTTATTTTCTAACCTTTTAAAGTTTACTTTTTTCAATCTGTTTAAATTTTATTTGATTTCATCTTCATTTCAATTAGAAAATAATTTTTAATAGTTTTAGTTAACAATAACAACACTGGCTTTGTCTCAGATGTTTCTCCTGCAATTCCTTTGGAGAAATAAAAACAAAAAATAGTGTTAACACCATACAGTAGAAGTACAGAGCTCTAAAATACATGTTTTATTTTATATTTTCTACATATATATTTTTATGGTGTGTACTCAAATATTTATTGCACTCAATTCAAAGCAATATTATTATTATTTATTATTCATTTATACTTTCAATTTATTATTCTTTTATACTTAAAAGGTATTATTTAGAATTTACTTTTCTGACTTGATAATGAACCATAATTTTGTATGAATCAGTAATTTTAGACAGACAGATAGTTATTTTTTTAAATTACAAATATAGTTAACAATGCAAGTCAGAGCAATTAATCAAATAAATCAAAAAAATATAAATTATAATTTTTTTTTTTTTAACAGAGTTCACAATCACGTCAGAGAAATATCTTAACTAATTAGTTTATCTATTTTAACTAAAAAATGAATGAACTTTAATAGTGTTTATCTCACATACTACGCAGCTCTAGATTACTAGTTGAAGTAATTGTGCTCATCTTATTAACAAACCACGAATGGAGCTTCATTGGGAACAATGTATTTTTCAACCCAGAAGCTGCTTCATCAGTGGCCTGTGCCGCTTTATCTGGGAAACACAGCAGCTTCTTCTCCTTTCTCCAGGTCAGAAGCTTCTGAGGGACTGAAGACATGAACCCGCTTCAGCTGTTCAAACAGCGAGAGGCTCTTTGAAGAATCAGCACAGATATGCTCAAATATGATGCTTTAGCTTTAGCTTATCACATGTGCATATTTTACAATATTATGTTCCAAAATGGCACTGAAAAGACATATTTTCTTTTGGTTGTACAGCTGCGCCGTCTTCCCCTCCTTCGCTGCGTAATCTTTCCTCTCATGTGTGATTATGTTAGTGAATTGAATCTACATGTCAAAGCTCTTGTTATTAATTTCCCAGCATTCAGTGAGACTAATGAGTTCCTGCGGCGTGAACTTTCCTTTTCTCTCGTTCCCTCTCTCCGACTGATTTCAGCTCAGAGAATCGCCCGTAATTCCCCCGATCCGTCAGAAAATCCCTGCGGAAACCCGCGCGAGCGACAACCGGAGCGAGACGGACGACTCCAAACACGGGAATACGGAAAACAGGGGACTGGAAAACGGCTGGAAATCTTCTGAAAAGAGTCATGGGTCTAAAATACACATGATAAATTCAGTGTGTGTGTGTTTAATGGGTAAGATTTACAGAGATTGATCTACATAACTGTATATTACAGAGTAAATATGGTCTGACCAATCAGAGCGCAGGACAGGATGAGTGTGGGCGGGCCGGACATCCTGTATGTTTTAATTACAGAAGCTGCGGACAGATAAAGACATGATCACACAACACACACAGACAGACACACACACACACACACACACACACACACACACATAGACACAGACAGACAGATATTTGTTTTTCAGATCTGATCTGTCATTTCTGAGGCGGTGTGTTCAGACTGTGGAGAGCGTCAGCATGAGACTCCTGTAGAAACACAGGGTGGAAAACTGAGCATTTTCCTCAGCGGATGTATATGATGACGTCTCACCGCCGTGCTGAACACATCATGACACAAGGTTCACTTTATGCTTTATGGTGGAAAAATACTTTATCAACCATTTAGACTGTTTTATTTGAGACATAATTAAAAAAAAATTCTGATTAAAAAAATAAGATTCCAAGCCGAGAAACTGCCAAGGATACTTACAGTTAATTGTAATCAATGATATTTGAACTAGAAATAAACATTAAAATCATTATATATATATATATATATATATATATATTCATAAAGTAATATATTTTTTCCAGTGTTTTTATTGAAATATTAATTACTATATCAGTCATTATTGGTATACTGTATAGGTTATATTAATTAAATTTAAATTAAAAAATCAAAAATCAAAAGTGATGTTGTAATTATATATAGTATATAAATAGTATATAAATTTAAATGAATTAATACACCATATACCAAATAATAATTGGTCCTATCTACATATTATTATACATAATTATACACTAAAATCTGGGGTTTGTAAGGTTTTTTAATGTTTTTAAAGGAAGTCTCTTCTCCTTACTAAGGCTGCATTCATTTGATGA
Source organism: Onychostoma macrolepis (assembly GCF_012432095.1). Taxonomy (NCBI): domain Eukaryota; kingdom Metazoa; phylum Chordata; class Actinopteri; order Cypriniformes; family Cyprinidae; genus Onychostoma; species Onychostoma macrolepis. Next base: position 27,766,498 of record NC_081175.1, read on the forward strand.
AAAATACTTTAGAATTTGTGAAATATTATTACAATTTAAAAGAACTGATGTTTTCTATGTGAATATGTTAAAATGCAATTGATTGCTGTGATCAAAGCTGTATTTTCAGCATCATTACTCCAGTCTTCAGGGTCACGTGATCCTTCAGAAATCATTCTAATATGCTGATTTACTGCTCAAGAAACATTTCTGATTATCATCAGTGTTGAAAACATTTGAGCTGCTTCAAATTTTTGGTGGAAACGGTGATACATTTTGTTTTTCAGGATTCTTTGATGAATAGAAAGCTCAAAAGAACAGCATTTACTTGAAAAAGACATCTTTTGTAACATTATAAATGTCTTTACTGCCACTTTTGATCAATTTAATGTATCCTTGTTGAATAAAAGTATTAATTTCTTGAATTATATATATATATATATATATATATATATATATATATATATATATATATATATATATATATATATATACACATACACATACAACACACACACACACATCATTTTGATCTATACAACATCTGATGTTGCTGATACTGCAGTATGAGAGAGAGAGAGAGAGAGAGAGAGAGAGAGAGAGAGAGAGCAGTAAAGCGTGAAATCAGAAAGTGTCAGGCATATTACAGACGCCTCTCAGGGGTCTTTTCAGCAGAAGAGCATCTCACCTCTCAGAGTTCATTCTGCTCATCTCTCCATCACTCCATCCTCTCTATCTGTCCAACACACGAGCTAACGACCGCGCTAAATCACCAACATCACATGTGCTGCATCCTTCTCTCTTTCATTCCTTCTTTCTGTAATCTACACTCTTTCTAAAAACAATGTCTGAACCCTCTGGTGCTCTATTTTTTCTTCTTTCTATTTTTTTTACTTCAGAATGGTACGAAACTTGGTAAAGGTTTTGGCACTTGTTATGTCACACACACACACACACACACACAAAAATAAATAAATAAATAAATCATAGACATGATTTAACAATGAAAAATGGTCCTGTATTGTTCACAAACACGTAAAAAATAACTGCATTGTAAACCAATGGGAAACAACATTCATCAAAATACAGTAAAAATAAGAAATATTGTTACAATTTAAAATACCTGTTTTCTATGTGAATATGTAGTAAAGTGTAATGTAAATGTAATGTATATTTATTCCTAAAATCACATTTTTAGATATATCAACCTCAAATTTGGAACACAACTTTTTAGAGAAGTTTTAGAGTAGAACGTTTAGAAAAATATATTTCTTATAAAATTTTACATTTTTCAATTTTTTAACCTTTTTTCATAATAATAAATGTAAACTTCTATAACTTTTTTTTTTAGTTTCACCTTTTAAACTTTATTTCAACTATAATCCCCTACGAAAATTAACCATGGTATTACTATATATAAATACATATAACCATAGTTTAACCATGCTATTTGCAGTAAAACTGTGGTAATTCAAATACTAATCAAGAAGCCAAAAAAACCAATGGTTACTACACTTTTAATACAATAAAGCCATGGCAAGTGTTTTCTTTAAAAAGAGACCGAACTTCAGTCTGTGCTCCAAAGCTTTCAAGATTTACCACAGTTTCTAAAGATATTTCATTTTTAGCTCTATGCTCAAAAAGTGTAATAAACGGATGATCACTTTTCCATAAATATAATTTAGTACCATAAAATCCCCTAAAAATACAAATTATTAAATAAAGAAACAAACTAAAATACAGTACATTCATTTCATTGAAAAAAAAAGCAGTCATTTTTGACCGCCACACAAACAACACCAAGGGTTAATAAAAGTCAGCATGATCTCTTCACAATGTGTGTGTTTCACGGTCAAATTACGTAACGTACACTCGATGGCATCTGTGATTGACAGCTCTCTTTATCCGGGACTATGGAATATCTCCATCCGCTCCGCCTGCCGTCTAATTGATCGATCAGAGTTATTGATCCGACCGCAGGCTGACTGTGTGTACTTTACATGATTGTGTTAAGTTCCTGTTGCTAATGCACGTGTGTGTGTGTGTCGGCTGTTATTGTTGCAGCGTCATTAGGAGGAAAGGGTCGTCCTGTACGACGGGCACAAAGAGGACAGGAGGAGGAAAAGAGCGGCTGATTACAGAGAGAGAGGGTAAATAAAGCAGCTTTACTGCAGGGGAAGAAGAAGAGGAGAACGGAGGAAGAAAGATAAGAGATAATGGAAGCTCTGCGGCAGGTGGACAAATGAAAAGCGTCTCGCTGTGGCTGTGAGGAGTCGTTTCTGAACCGTGCTGTTCAATACCTGCTGCTGAAGCTACAACTAACCTCCAGACACAGCACACACTTACAGAAACCACACGCTTGTTTTAATCTGTCCATTTGAGTTTTTAATGAAACATTAAACGTACAGTATGTGTAGTTACTTCTCTCAACTCAAACGTTTTTCACTGGGATCCATTCTTCACAAAGAATAAAAGTAATGCTAATTTTAGAATTTGGTATGAAATATATGACTAATTAATTCACCTAAAATGAGATTTGAATTATACAGTATTTGCAAAAAAAAACAACAATTTAATAATCGCTAAAAAATAAATATTATATGATAAATATTAAATGAATAAATGCAATGTAATATTAATATTAGCAAAAAAATATTATATGTATGTGTATATATATATGTAACATTATTTTTAAACATGAAATATTATATAATAAATATTAAATAAATATTACAAATATTGAATCAAATAGACATACAAGTATATTTATAGTCAATATTACTATTGATTTTTCTCTCTTGATAAATGGGATACTGCTTTAGACTTTTGCATAAAATATGTGATTAAATAATCCACTTAAAATGTTATTTAAATTATATGCATTATTCAATATTTGTAACAGTAGCTATAAAAAGTACAAAAGCATTAAATAACTAAATAGTTATACTAAATATTATACAGTACATGTTAAAATAACTATAAAAAATGTATTGAAATAAACCTAAAAGTATATTTACAGTCGACGTTACTTTTTTTAAAACAATGATAACTTGTAAAATTTGGAAAACAATTCACTCAAAAATATTTTAATTATTTGAATTATTCAACATTTATAATAGCAGCAATAAAATGTACCGTTATTGTTAAATAAATATTAAATATTATTTATAAACATAAAATATTAAAAAAATAGAATGAAATGGACCTACAAGTATATTTATAGTCAGCATTACTCTGTTTTTTTTTTTTTTTACCATGATTTTGCTACTGTACACAATGTATTCTGAGCTTGCCATATCAATGATATGTGCAATTTTCCCTTAAAATGAGGAATCTTAGAAGGCAGCATCATTTTCCTGCTAACAGTTCTTATGTTAGTAGTCTAACGAAGATGTTGCCTAATGTGTGTGAATGATAAGAGCACATGAGAGTTAATCAAGTCTAAGTATAGAATATTGATCTGCATCTGCATGAACCAATCAGAGAGAAAGAGAGAATAAAGCAGGAGGAGTCATATTTTTTTGATTAACAACTACGCTTAGTCAAATAATTCAACATGCACATGTATCAAATGAACATGCAAATGCATTACATTGTTTGATGAAATCAAGAAATGAGCTCTCCATTACTGAACAACACGAAGAATCATAAAATATCTGTTTCACCATATATCCTACACAGACATGATGCAACAAGTTTCCAGTGAACAGTCATTTTTTTGTCTTCGTTGAAAGACAAATGCTGCAAGATGCAACACAATCACAGCCAACCACCACATAAATAATGACAGTGATTGCTGCTGAGGCAACAAAGTTGTTTTCATTTGAAAAAAACTATTGTCATATCATACACACACTCAAACTCAAACATCGTCACCGCAACCTGTCAAAATAAAAGTCTGGTTTAACTTGAAATTGTGGCAGAAATATATTATTATTGAACAGAATAATGTACCTCTCAAAATAATAAATAAAATAATAATAAATAATAACAGTAAACCTCTGTTGTGCAGAACTTTGTTTGCCAAAAACTAAAATGAACTGTTAAATTTAAAATTGTATTACATTTTAAAAGATTAATGTTTTATGCATTTGTTTGATTATCATTGTTTTTAATTTAACAATTTCAGAAGAAAAAAAAAAAAAATCACAGGTCCCTATTATTGTAAATATTTTAATGAATTATTAAAGTTTTATGAATTCAATTGATTATACACACAGTTTTGGTATTAAAATGTAATTAAACCATTAAAACTGAATCTACAAAAATTACAATATAAAACATGGGGGGGGGGGGGATAAATAAAAAAGATTTTATAGGGCCCTAAAATTGTCATTTTTGTTAAACTTTTAACAAATTGTTGTAAAATTGTATTTTGAGAAATTAATTAATTGAATATGCTTTTTGATTAATGCAGGAAAAAAAATTTGGGAGCAAAAAAAAAAAAAAAAAAAAAAAAAGCAATTTGGGTGAAAAATACTTACATCATGTGGCAACTACCAAAGCAACCTAAAAACACGATAAAAGACCCCAGTGTTCAACTAATAATTGCATTTACTTCTAAAATGATCACAATAAACTGTGAAGTAATATTAGCAACTTTAGTAACTTTAGTAACTAAGTAATTAGAAGCATTATTAACTATCCCTTTTGTGAAGTTTATTAAAACTAAAACAACAAACCTTAATTATTATAAACACTAAACATGACAGTGTTCTGCCACAACATCCAGAGAACGTCTGCAGAACGTCAGCTCTTTAATTTGATTTGTGTCTGTTATATTGTATATACGTGATCTGCATATAATAGATAAATATAAACGTATATAAGAGACAGACTGAAGGAAACACACACACACACACACTCCTCATAAATACGCTCAAATCTACCCACACATGTTCTGCTCTACCTGCTGCCAAAACAATAAACTCATCCAGACCCAGAGAGATCATCTAACAATACAACGACAGTCTCTACCCACACACCCACACACACACACACACACACACACACGTACACACACATAAACCATCAAACAAGCACGACAGGACGATATCGCTGGCAAACGCTAAGCAACCACCCACATTACACACCAAATATAAGCCCTCACACACACACACACACACACTCATTACAAGGAAAAAACCCTCCATTACATCAAAGGGTGGAAAAAAGCAGCTTGTCGTCTTTACAGCATGTGAGTACAGACAGAAACGTGTGGGTACAAAGACAGAGATGAATAATAGAGGCTCTGCTCTAGAATCCAGTCAACTCCTACAGACTCCAGTTTAAGACAGCAGAGGTGCTTTCCGTACAAGAAGCGCTAAGATACCTTCAGCTGATTATTTTCTAACACTGTAGACATGTGTTATCATATGTAAAAAGTGAGAGAAATTACGTTACAATTAGAATGTACACTACAGTTCAAAAATTTGGGGTTGGTGCCTTTTTTTTTTTTTTTAATTTGCAAGAAGTCTCTTCTGCTCACTAAGGCTGCATTTATTTGATCAAAAATACAGTAAATTTTTAAAAATATTACAATTTCAAATAAATGTTTTCTACACTCTAAAAAAAAGAAAAAAAAAAGTTGAGACAACTTAAAATTTTAAGGCAACCAGCTTCAGCAGATTTTTGAGTTTGCTCAACTTATTTTTGTGGGAGATTCTCAAATTTCTGTTGTATAAACTTAAAATGACAAGTTGAGAAAACTCAAAAATCTGCTGAAGCTGGTTGCCTTAAAATTTTAAGTTGGCTGAACCTTTTTTTTTTTTTTTTTTACAGTGTATGTGAATATATATTAAAATGTAATTTATTTCTGTGATCAAAGCTGAATTTTCAGCATCATTGCTCCAGTCTTCAGTGTCACATGATCCTTCAGAAATCATTCTAATATGCTGATTTGCTGCTCAAAATTTTTTTGTGATTATTATCAATGTTGTGCTGCTTCATATTTTAGTGGAAATCATTATGCATTTTATTTTTTAGAATTCTTTGATTCATTTATTTGAAATAGCAATCTTTTGTAACATTATAAATGTCTTTACTGGCATTTTCGATCAATTTAATGCATCCTTGCGGAATGAAAGCATTAATTTCTTTAAAAAAAAAAAAATCAATCAGTAGTATCATAAAGTCACTCAGATCTGACTATTTTACCCAATATTCATGTTTACTGTGTATTTTTATGCTTATTAAAGTAATAATTAGTTTTACGATTTAGCAAATTTCAATGTGAGATCAAGTGGCAACTTGACTTGGCAATAAAAAAAACATTGTTTAACATACAAAACTAAACAATACATTTACATTTTAAAACTGAAAGAGAGAGAGGGACCGAGAGAACAAAAATTTCTGAAAATTTTTACAAATTTCATAGGGCCCTATTATTGTAAATAGTTAAAAAAATTATTAAAGTTTTATGAATTCAACTGATTAGACATACTTTTTGGTTATTACAGTTTAATTAAACCTTTAAAATTCAATCTAGAAAAATTACAACAGAAAGCATGAAATTTGGAAAAAAATAAAAACGGATTTCATATATTTCATATATATTTCAATATTTGGCCGAGATACAACTATTTGAAAATCTGGAATCTGAGGGTGCAAAAAAAAATCAAAATATTGGGAAAATCGCCTTTAAAGTTGTCCAAATGAAGTTCTTAGCTTATTAGATTATTACTAATCAAGTTTATCACAATAAACGGCATTTAAAAAAAAAAATACTGTGAATATAAATACTGTAGTTTAATTGCACAGACATTATAGTAACTGGGCATGTTTTCTCTTGCCTGGCAATGTGGCGTCTTTTGAACCTACATTCATTTTTATTACTTTTTAATGTCATAAAATGAAGTGTTTTCAGGGCAGACTTCTCTCATGACTCACCCAGCCACCCGGCTCCAGAGTTGGGAACACACATGTCGGTCTCAGCGCTGGGCAGCACGAACCCCACCACGAACACCTCCACCCCGTCAGACATGAGCGCCAAGCCGAGCACCAAGAACAGCTGCCACTGGAAGCGTCCGTGTCCGCACTCCTGGATGATGAGCTCGTACTGCTGTGCCAGCTCCTCCTCATCCGCCTCTCTCTCCTTCTCCAGCTCTCGCTTGTCCTTCATCCCATCCGTCGGCAGCTGGCCACGCCCATCCGTGGCTCCACCCCCTGCAGGCACGCCCTGATACTCGCCCTCGTAGATCTCGTCCTCGTCGTCGTGGCCCTCGGTGGCGTCGCTGGACCCCTCGTCATCCTCTCGCTGAGCCTGGCCGTCCTGATAATAGTAACCATCGTCGTCGGCGCCCTCGTCTTCGTCATTTTCGAAGCGGTTGTAATTGCGGCCGGAGTATTCGTCTGAAGCGCGATCCACCACTTTGCTGACCTTCTTGACGGCGTGGCGCTTCGCCTCCTTGGCAATGTCGCGAGCGCCTTTAACCAGAGACGTCCTGTCTCTGTAGGGGTCCTCCATCTGTGCGGAGTTTAGCTGTTTGGTGACTGCAGATGTTGATTTCAGCAGTCAGGAATCAAAGGTGAGTTTCAGAGGACGAGATCAACGGTTTGTGTGGTTTGGAGACAGGTTTTGGACAGGAGATGTGTGTGATGTGTGCGGTTCCTTCTGACGGACAGCTTCATTCACTCAGAGGAGAAGGAAACTATGGGAAGAAGAAACAGATATATTTTCATTGGCTACAGCAGGCACAAAATATAAGCATGCAATATAACATGAATAAAAAAAAAAAGTGTGTATATATATATATATATTAGTGCTGTCAAATGATTAATCGCGATTAATTGCATCCAAAATAAAAGTTTTTGTTTACATAATAGGTGTATGTGTACTGTGGTTATTATTATGTATGTATAAATACACACACATACAGTATATATTTTGAAAACATTTATATGTATATACATTTATATAATTATATTTTATATTATATAAAAATATATTTAATATATAAACATAACATATTTTTCTTAAATATATACATGCATGTGTTTGTATTTATATATACATAATAAATATACACAGTACACACTCATATATTATGTAAAAATTCGGCTTTGATCACAGCAATAAATTACATTTTAACATATATTCAAATAGAAATCAGTTATTTTAAATAGTAAAAATATTTCACAATATTACTGTTTTTGCTGTATTTGGATCAAATAAATGCAGCCTTGATGAGCAGAAGAGAATACTTTAAAAACATTAAAAATCTTACTGTTAAAAACTATATATATATATATATATATATATATATATATATATACACTCTAAAAAATGCTGGGTTAAATACAACCCAGTGCTGGGTAAAATATGGACAAACCCAGCAATTGGGTTGTTTTGACCCACCGGTTGGGTTAAACATATAACCCAACTGTTGGTTGAAAACAACCCAATTGCTGGATTTGTCCATATTTTACCCAGCACTGGGTTGTATTTAACCCAGCATTTTTAGAGTGTATATATATATATATATATATATATATATATATATATATATATATATACACAGTGAGGAAAATAAGTATTTGAACACCCTGCTATTTTGCAAGTTCTCCCACTTAGAAATCATGGAGGGTCTGAAATTGTCATCGAGGTGCATGTCCACTGTGAGAGACATAATCTAAAAAAAAAATCCAGAAATCACAATGTATGATTTTTAACTATTTATTTGTATGATACAGCTGCAAATAAGTATTTGAACACCTGTCTATCAGCTAGAATTCTGACCCTCAAAGACCTGTTAGTCTGCCTTTAAAATGTCCACCTCCACTCCATTTATTATCCTAAATTAGATGCACCTGTTTGAGGTCGTTAGCTGCATAAAGACACCTGTCCACCCCATACAATCAGTAAGAATCCAACTACTAACATGGCTAAGACCAAAGAGCTGTCCAAAGACACTAGAGACAAAATTGTACACCTCCACAAGGCTGGAAAGGGCTACGGGAAATTGCCAAGCAGCTTGGTGAAAAAGGTCCACTGTTGGAGCAATCATTAGAAAATGGAAGAAGCTAAACATGACTGTCAATCTCCCTCGGACTGGGGCTCCATGCAAGATCTCACCTCGTGGGGTCTCAATGATCCTAAGAAAGGTGAGAAATCAGCCCAGAACTACACGGGAGGAGCTGGTCAATGACCTGAAAAGAGCTGGGACCACCGCTTCCAAGGTTACTGTTGGTAATACCAAGACGTCATGGTTTGAAATCATGCATGGCACGGAAGGTTCCCCTGCTTAAACCAGCACATGTCCAGGCCCGACTTAAGTTTGCCAATGACCATTTGGATGATCCAGAGGAGTCATGGGAGAAAGTCATGTGGTCAGATGAGACCAAAATAGAACTTTTGGTCATAATTCCACTAAACGTGTTTGGAGGAAGAAGAATGATGAGTACCATCCCAAGAACACCATCCCTACTGTGAAGCATGGGGTGGTAGCATCATGCTTTGGGGTGTTTTTCTGCACATGGGACAGGGCGACTGCACTGTATTAAGGAGAGGATGACCGGGGCCATGTATTGCGAGATTTTGGGGAACAACCTCCTTCCCTCAGTTAGAGCATTGAAGATGGGTCGAGGCTGGGTCTTCCAACATGACAATGACCAAGCACACAGCCAGGATAACCAAGGAGTGGCTCTGTAAGAAGCATATCAAGGTTCTGGCGTGGCCTAGCCAGTCTCCAGACCTAAACCCAATAGAGAATCTTTGGAGGAGCTCAAACTCCGTGTTTCTCAGCGACAGGCCAGAAACCTGACTGATCTAGAGAAGATCTGTGTGGAGGAGTGGGCCAAAATCCCTCCTGCAGTGTGTGCAAACCTGGTGAAAAACTACAGGAAACGTTTGACCTCTGTAATTGCAAACAAAGGCTACTGTACCAAATATTAACATTGATTTTCTCAGGTGTTCAAATACTTATTTGCAGCTTTATCATACAAATAAATAGTTAAAAAATCATACATTGTGATTTCTGGATTTTTTTTTTTTAGATTATGTCTCTCACAGTGGACATGCACCTACGATGACAATTTCAGACCCCTCCATGATTTCTAAGTGGGAGAACTGCAAAATAGCAGGGTGTTCAAATACTTATTTTCCTCACTGTATATATAAATTTAGAATGAAAAATGTGTAAATAAAATTGTATTCTTTTTTTCAATGTCTATATCTATCTATCTGTCTGTCTGTCTACCTACCTACACGCACTCACTCTCTCACACACACACACACACACGCCATTCAAATAAAATCAAATGAAAAAAACACTTTGAATTAGTATCAAATGTCAGTCTACTTCAGATCTGAATTAACTGGGTATTTTTGGTTTTAACTGAATAGCAGTAATTGGAAAAGTGAAAGCGTTGCAGATCTCAGGTGTTCCTGCTCATGTGCCCTGAAGAAACACAGGAGAGCCATAAATCAGACTGGCACAGTGGGCAGAGGACACAGCCCAGTTTAACTGCATTCACACTGTTCACCTCCACAGGAAGAGATGATGTGGACATGAACAGGACAGAGTCAAAGAAAAAAGAAGAAGAAGAGACACTGACACTTCACACACGTGTGTGTCTGGAGGATCTTCTCAGGATCTCAAACACAGAAGAACCCTGCTGCATTGCAGCACCATTCCTCTCTCCGGCAGAAACACACACACACACACACTCATCTCATATTATCTCCTCACATCTGAAAAATAAACACACACACACACTCGCTTTCTCTGAACCCAGTAAACTCAGCAAATCTCTTTGAAAATGATCAGTCGGTCTCACAGATACCAGATATCCCTGAGAATGAGAAAACCAGAGAATATGACAGAGAATATTCCATCTGTGATGAAGACGCCCACAACAATTCAATTCAATACCACAGTAAAGTACATCAATACTATAGTACAGTCTCATCTGTCCTGTCCTTCCACCCCAAACACTTCAAGATGGTTTGGTGCATCACAAAAAGGCTCTATTCTACTCTACTCTACTCTACTCTATTCTATTCTATTCTATTCTATTCTATTCTATTCTGTTCTGTTCTGTTCTGTTCTGTTCTATTATATTGAATTCTATTCTACTCTATTCTATTCATAAGAGAATTAAGACTACACTAAAGGTCCCATAGAACCAGAACATTCTAAATCATAGAAGAACCTTTTGAAGTTCCAGAAAGAACTTTTTATTTCCTTTAGTTGTGGTGTTTTAGTCCCTGAAACCAAAATGCATTAAATCCAGAAACATTAAGAATCAAACAGCAACTCAAGAATAATATACAGCCAAAAGTATTTGACAAGAAAAAGCTGAACCCAAGAATGACTGAACAGCCTTTATTTTGCAGAATGTTTTGTGCATCTTGATTTGAGCTGACATTTGATAACCTGCGGAATGGATTTCAGTCTGGCCAATATGCTGATCATCATTAGAATATGATTAATATTCATTAACTCTGGCATTTGTAACCCAAATATCTGAGACATGCCTGAGAATAACTGCAGACTGAAGACTCCAATAAAAAATAACAGAATTTCTTTTTATTAATTCATTTATTATACATGTATTTTTTTTATGTATAGTAGATTCATTTATTTATTATTTTTTAAAAATACTTATTATTTTATTAATGAATTCTTCTGTCACCAAGATAAATTCCTTGTGCATGCAAGCATACTTGGCAATGCATCTCATTATGATTCTGAGTAATAACAAAAATGTGAAGAGACCTGATTCATCAATTCATTTGTATTTTTTTTTGAGTTGGTTCTTTTAAAATGAACCGGTTCACAGACTCTGAATGCATCAGCATAATCTTGAGTGTAATATTCAGCACAGTCATTTATTAAAACATATTTAAAATGTCAAATCACAAGGTTTGGGAGCACATGAAGACATAAAACAACAAATGAATCAAAAGAGCCGATTCTCAGAAATGATTCACTGTTCAAGTGGAGTCGTGCATTTGGCCTCTTTCCTGAAAAATCAGCGAAACCTTCGCCTGTCCAGATTCAGCCGAAACAAAACGAATGCTTCTCTAAGAGTTGTGTTTCATGGGCCGCTGATGCTGTCGGAGAAGCCCTCATTAATCACGGAGGGGAACACACTCGTGCTTTCCCTCTCACACACTCTACAGTGTGCACTAACTTAACATGAAATACTGTAAGACGTGACGTGACAGATTTGACCCGTAACACGCAACAACAGATCAATCGATCAATCACAAATCTGGTCAAGCGAAAGCAGCATTTTCATTAAAACTATAAAAAAATTAAAAACTCAAAACGGCATGTCCGGAACGCTGCGGCAACAGCCAGACCTAAAAACCAGCAAAGCATGACATCATTTCCTCTTAGACCAAATAAAGGCAGTCCCTGACGTAACTATGACATCATTGGAGGGCTGATGTAATCAATGCGACACCCGTTTTCCTGCATTAACCCCGATGTGAGCGCGGGAGGGGGAGGAACGGGACGCTGCAGAGTGCTTTGACCCTCCACAAACAGGGAATTGCTCTAAATACAACACACACACACACACACACCTTCAACTCTAAATGACTAGTGTTCCACGACGTGTTGGAGTGAGGAATTATAAAGTTGAGCGAAGAAGGTCGCGCTGTTTTCCACTGTCCCTGATTCACCTTGCGCAAAACAGATGTGTGCTTCATCAGACTCGGTGGTTTGGTAAAAAACAGCTAACTTCTTACACAACTGAAGACCACACACACACACACACACACACACACACTGCAGTAATGTAATGATGGATAGCTGAAGGCTTCACTGGTCACTGGGACTCTCCAGCAGCTGCGAGGCTCTCTTACTGGACGCCTGCACAGATTGGATGAAGGCAATGGAGTGTGTGTGTGTGTGTGAGAGAGAGTGTGAGTGCCTAATGTAGACAAATTCCTACAGTTTGATCTATAACCTATACAGTAAAAAGTGTACTTACAGAAAAAAAATGATTTTGGTGAAACTGCATGATGTAAGGAGGTAAAAGATGCTGTTACATTCTAGAATATATTATAGGCTTAAAATACTATTCAATTCTAATCAATTTAAGTTTATTTGTATAGCGCTTTTCACAATACAAATCGTTGCAAAGCAGCTTTACAGAAAAAAGATAGAAGAACATAAAGACACAAATGACTAACCCTAAATACTAAATCAATCTAGAAAGCATTCATTTAGAATCATCTTATATTTATAAGATTTAGAAATTAGACAGATAAATCAATTTTAGATAAATCAATCTAAAAAGAATTCAATAACACACACACACACACACACATATATATATATATATATATATATATATATATAAAACATATGACACTTATTACAGAAAAATAAGAAATGCATTCTGTAAAGACTTAAAAAGTTATAGTTGTTACATTATAGAACAAAAAAAGTTAATATAACCTAAAGTGGGATTGAGTCATAATAATAAATAAAATTTTCATCCTGAATAAAACCAGGATATATAAAGTGGATAAAGAGAAATAAGATTAAATAAGGTTCCAAATAGAACAGAACATTCTTAATCACAAAATTTTAAAAGTTTAAAGTTTAAATAACTTTTTATTTCCTTAAATTTTGGTATTTTATAGTCTCTGAATGCAAACATCAACAATCATACAGCAACTCAAGGACAATATACAGACTGTACATACTGTGCAATTTATTATATATTTAATAAAACATATATTTTGGTAAGTGACAGAATCCTGTAGTATTGGTTAAGGTGAACCTGTACACTGTAAAAAGTTAAAAGTTGCAGTTGTTGCGTAATTTATCTATGGACTATAAAACTAAAAAGTAATATGGTAATATAACCTAAAGAAGTGGATTGAGTCACATTAAATAATATTTTTATCCTAAATAAAATCAACCTGACATTTTACTGCATTTTACTTTACATTTTTTTCTATTTATTTTACCACTATATATGCGGTTTGCAGAATCTCAAATTAACTGTGACTGCATGTTGTATTGTTACATTTATAAACTCATTTGACACGACACAAGACACTATTTAAGTGAAAATGAAAACCATATTAAAATGGTGAAATGGCTACATTTTAACCGAAAATCTTACTAATGGAAACATTTGCATGTTATAATACGTCATTTGCAACTACCTAAACGTAACACACATACTGTAGTGTATTGTGTGTAAAGTGAATATCTGTGCTTTACTGTCAGTGGCTCAGACTACAGGTCAAAGGTCACAGCTCTGTGTGCTGGGGGACACTTTGTCTGATCCACTCCACTGATCAGCTGACACACTCATATACGAGAGTGTTTGTGAAAAGAAAGAAAATATCTGATCTATCTGAAAGCAAGTCCATAACCTGGAAACACAATCTACATTAAAAGACCAATTGATTAAATACTGACAGAGCAACTGATTTAAGTGAGTTAACTAAAGCTTCTATATCATTTTATTTATTATTATATGTAATATATAAATATTTAATTTGATTAATTTAATTAATTAATTATTTATTATTATATCTTATTATATTTACTATACATATATCTAAATAAATTTAATTTATTTTTTATTACACTTTTTATATTTATAGCTTTTTAATTTAATAGACTATATATATATATATATATATATATATATATATAATAGATTCAATTAAAAATCTATAAATATAATTAAATATAATATAATACTTCCTAAGGCACACCTAAATAGGATGCATTTGACTTAAAATATATATGTTGTTCACCTGAATAAAAGTAAATCATTCTGCGTCTCCTCATAAAAATGGTAAATGTCAAAGGAGCAGTTCAAGCAAACACGCAGGCTAATGCAGATGTGCAGGTTAAAACGGGTGAGATTTCTACTAAAACCACCAGCAAATGGTGCAGTTATGGTATCAGATGGTCATAACTAGGGGATTCTGAGGAATACTGAATGATTACCATATACTGTGTATGTTTTATTGTATTTACAGTTAACAGTTCTTCAAAAGAATACCTTGGTACTATAGCAAAGATACATTTCCAGTTACAAGACGTTGCTATAGTTGTGTATTCAGCGCATCTCTCTTTCTCTCAGGCAGGTTGTTTCACGCACCGCAGGCTTCACCCTTTTACTACCACTTGGCGAAAAGTCATCGGTCTGCACGCGAATCGCCAGCACAGCCGGGAAAAGACATCAATCACGGTCCGGCTCTGACGCAAGCTGCGCCCCGTAATGAGATTTTGCCTGTCTTGACATTGTGCATGGGAATCAATCCCCTCCCTCTCCATTTTATCTTTCCGTCACACACACACACACACACGCCTCCATGACTCATTTTCAGGTGGATTTTTGTCTGCTTGTGACAGTCACACAAATTTTGCTCTGTCAGGGAACAAGTTCCTAAAGTGACTCTCTCTTTCCAATCCAGGACACCACCGGGAGCCCTTGAGCAACTTAACACACACACACACACACACTCGTCTTCTCCAGTCTCCAGAATAATGCTTGATCTTTATGGCTTTTTCAATGCTTACTGCATAAAGCAATAGTTCAAGCTCTCTCTTAACACACAAGAATCATTTTTAAAGAACCTTTAGCATGCAAAATGGCTGCTTGCATCTGTCAAGCTCCAATAAAGCAGTGAACTTGTTTTAAAAGTGATCCATTCAACTATATTCCATGTCTTCTCAAGTCTTATAATGTTTTGCATGAGGAACAGAACCAAATCTAAGTCGCTATTTACTAGTAAACTTCTCATATTGTTGTCAGTGACGTTTGGTCTCAAGAACCAATGATGTTGTTTGATGTCACTGACGTCACTTGTGGTCTGTTCCTCACACAAAGCTCTCAAAAGGCTTAGAAAATGAACTTTTTGAACTAATTATATGGTCTTTTGGTCCTTTATGGAGCTTGACAGATATGTGAAAAAGCTTTTCTCCTTTTCCACAGAAAGAAAATAGAGCACTCAAGCTTTAAAATCTTGAATATTTGCTCCTGAACAAATGCCTCTCAAGTACAAAATGAATTTAAAATGACTCACAAATAAGACTTTTATCTTTTCTGGTGCATATAAATTTTGCAATGGTAAATTCCTGATTAAAAACTCCAATTCCACCCAAACACAGTGCTATTTAATTTGTAAAAACCTCATAAACACAAATATATGTGTGTTTGCATGTTAATAAGTACCCCTAACTTCAAAACCATTTTTTTTAAATCTGACTAAACTGACATACAACAGTGATTACAGAAATTGTTTGATGCGTTTTGCATGCATTGCATACTTTCACGATACGATCTTCAAGGGGAAAAAAAAATCACAAGCGAAACGCCATAAATATAAATCAGGTTCGACACCGCTTTTAATAAGAAGCGTTCACACGGGATGCGTTCTGCTGTGCATGATTATTAATTCACAAGCATAGGATTTGCGTTGCATTCCTAACATGACATGTTGTTAAAAATACTAACTTTTTAAAAATGCGAACGCAACAACGCGTCGGTGTGAACGTTCCCTGTATGCAGCTAAAGTTGATTTAACGCTTTAGACTCGTGCGTAAAGCTACAGAAAAACTCAATCACTCACCGACTGTATGCGACTCCAGATTTCTGAACGCGTTAACGCGGATCTTCCTTTAGCGTTTTTCTTTCTCTCCTCACAATGCAGCAGCAGCAGCCGCGTCTCTCTGCAGCACTTGAAGAAAAGCTGAGAAGAAGTGATGGAGAGAGGGAGAGAAGGAGGGAGGGAGAGCGACGAAATCAATAGTTGTATCGCGGGCAGCCCCGCTGAATGTGACGCGACGCGGGGCGGGGGAGCGGAATGAGCGCGTTAGGATCATAGTGAGTATATACTATGACTGTATGCGTGGATACGAACACGAACACCCCCACCCACCCGTGACGCATTGCTCTTTCTCCGCGAGTCACGATTCTCTGGAGGCTCTGGGGC
This sequence comes from Onychostoma macrolepis, assembly GCF_012432095.1. Taxonomy (NCBI): domain Eukaryota; kingdom Metazoa; phylum Chordata; class Actinopteri; order Cypriniformes; family Cyprinidae; genus Onychostoma; species Onychostoma macrolepis. Next base: position 27,783,398 of record NC_081175.1, read on the forward strand.
TTTTTCCTGCTTTTGTTGGAGTGACTCGTGTTTCAGTGTTTTTAACTTTCTGCGCTTCCCCCGACACTCACGCCTCAGCGGTACAGTCAGAAAAAACTGCGGCACTGGGGTTCTGCACGCGACTCGTCGTGATTGAACTCCTGCCAAGCGCGAGATGGAATCTGGACAGACTCGAGCGGTTTGCGCGGGAGAGGCGGGTCGAACGCGGGACGCTCGGAATGGAACTCTCCATGGTGCTGAAGAAAACACATAGAACAGAAACACGCAGAACAAACCCCACAGATCAGATCCATATGAAACAGACACTAGAGAACTAGACAGAACCCTGTAGAACCACCTAGATCAGATTTGAACAGATCTGCTCAGAACCACACAGACAGACCAGCACACAGAACCGCACAGATACATAAAAACAGACCCCAAAGAACTACATGTGGATCATATTTACACTAAATAGAACCACAGAACATCACACAGAACCATTTAGCTCAGGCCCATATAAAACAGACCCTACAGAACCACACAGATCAGACTTGCACAGAATAGATCTACACAGAACCACATAGATACATAAAAACAGACCCCAGAACTACATAGATCAGATTTACAGTACACTAAATAGATCTACTAAGAACCACACAGATCATCCCACAGAACCACATATATGCATAAAAACAGACCCCACAGAACTAGATCGGATTTACAGTACACCAAATAGATCTACTAAGAACCATCACACAGAACCACATAGCTAAGATCCATATAAAACAGACCCTACAGAAGCACATAGATCAGATTTGCACACAATAGCTTGCAGAACGTCCCACAGAACCACATAGATCAGATTCGAATAAAACAGACCCTACAGATCAGATTTTCACAAAATAGATCCACAAACAAACCTTACAGTAGCCTACCACGCAGATCAGATATAAAACAATACACAGAACCACAGATCAGATTCACATAAAACAGACCCTGCAGAACCACATAGATCAGATTTACACAGAATAAATCTACTCAGAACCACATAAACCACATTAGATCAGATCCATATAAAACTACTTCTGAACCACATAGAACAGATCCACTCAGAACCAAACAGAACAGACCCCACAGAACTACATAGATCAGATGCATTATAAAAAAGATCCAACAGAACAAACCCTATACAGAATCACATAAACCAGATTTGCACAAAACAGATCTACTCAGAACTAAACAGAACCACATAGATCAGATCCATTTAAAACGGACCTTGTAGAATAGATCCACTCAGAACTAGTCAGAACAAACCGTACAGAACCACATAGATCAGATTTACACAGAAAAGATCCACTTGGAACTACACAGACCATCAAACAGAACCACATAGATCAGATTCATATAAAACAGACCCTACAGAACCACATAGATCCAATTTACGCAATATAGACCTACTCAGAACCACACAGAACAAACCCTACAGAACAACATAGATCAGATCCATATGAAACAGATATACTCAGAACCAGATCCATATAACAGATCATATCCAAATCTATATCATAGATCAGATTCATATAAACAGACTCTGTAGAACTACACAGAACTGATCTTACAGAAGCAGAAAGACAGAACCCTAAGCACTACAAACAGGAGAATATGGAAGCAAACGTTCATGATCGCTTCCCCTCTGACCCGTGACGTCAGCTGGGATCAGAAGCTCCAGAGTTTCAGCTGGAGTTCACAGCACTGACTCTAACAGGAGTTCTGATGGGTTTTCAAGTCAATGTCCATTAACATCACAAAGACATAAAATGAAGATGAGAAGCATGTGTGAAATGAGTCCCTGCCTCGAGGAGGGTTTTCTGTTTTGTTTAGGGCTATAAACGGTTCCCTGGAGAGCTGTTGGGAGAGAAATCCATCTCACATCCTATCCGGCCTCTCCACCTGCACGGAAGGAACCACCCCGAACTCTCTGAATGATCCTCTCCTCCTCTTGGAAATCTTGAGAATCAAAAGAGGGATGAAGATGCAGGAAGGAAGAGTGCAGGGTTCCCTGCTCATTCTAACGGCCTCAATAAATATGCTAATGCACTTGCATTCGCATCCAACACCAGCTGTTCAGAGTTTTTCAGCTGAAATGGGCACTAATAAAGTTTCCTTCTCTCTTACCATTCAAGAAACTTTACTGGCACAGTAAAAAAAGCTTTACATTGCCAAAGCTTTAGTAAGATTATAATGTATACATATACAGATTAATAGCGTTAAGAGATTTTTTCAGTGACTGATTTAACGAAATACTATAGTGCAGTAACTGCATTATATATACAGAGATCAATTAAATTAATTATTTTTATAAAAATTTAATATTTATAAAATATATATATAAAATATTTAATTTTTTATAAAAAAAAAATAAATTGATCATTTCAGGAATTATAATATTATAATTTCAGCAATATAAATTGTAAAAGTAAAAAACATATATAAAATAAAATATTTATATTTTCATATATATATATATATATATATATATATGACAATTTCAGGAATTATAATTGATAGAATAAATAATTATAATTTCAGTGAATTTCTAAACACACACGCATGTAATTAATTGATTAAATTACTAATTATAATATAATTTCATAATATAATAATAATATAATTGCTGAAGTTATTTGTTAATAATTTCTGAATAATCACTTTTAATAATAAAATATTTTTAATAATAAAAATATATTTCTAAAAGTTTTAAAATCCATATTTTAGAAATGTATATATAGTCACACTGGTAATAATATGTTGGTCTATCACTACACATAATGTAATTTAATACTGCACATGGACATAATGTGATTTAGTATATGCACATGGATATTCAAAATAATTCAATAAAAACTTTTTAAACTTGCAATATTGTGCTCACATGCATACATATTTCACTGGTGACCCTATAATAATTAGCATGCTCTCTTTGATTTGAATAGATCCGCCTCTAATACGCTTAAGACTTTTCCTGTGAGTGTGAGAGGGCAGCATGTTGTCATGGAGATGACATATTGATCAGAGCTTGGAGCAAAGCTTTGTGGGACAGAAATCAGGCGGTCCCTTGAGTGAGAAAGTGATGATCAGATCATAAACATCATTTGACCGAAGGAAAACTGACATAAACATCTCAAATGTTCAAATTACCACTGAACATCCATTAAACACACACACACACACACACACACACACACACAGGTAGATAGATATGCATGTATCATAGCACATTTTCCAGCACTGAAAAAGTAAGTTTTGTAAATATCAACACAATGTTCTGAAATCTCTCTACATTATAATCTGGACATGTAATATTGGTTTTAATTGATATGCAATTACGTGCATCAGTGGGCGTCTAATTTCATGCAAATAACCTGGAAAACAGGGAGCTGTTAGTAATGTGTGTGTGTGTGTGTGTGTGTGAGAGAGAAACTGTTCCTGCTTGCTGATAAAACACATACCTGCGGGTGATGCTGAAGACCTCTGTGGGTGGATGGGAAGGGTGTAATTGGTGCCTGTTTAAATTCTCCTCTGTCTGCCAAAACATTCACTTTCTGCATGCAAACTTTCAGAAATTACACAGTCAAAAGCAGTTTTCAGACACACAGACCTGCTTTGAACTTCAGAACACGTTATTTACCTTCTTTGATAACTCCTCACTTAAAGAATAGTTCACCCAAAAATGAAAATTTGCTGAAAACGTACTCACCCTCAGGTCGTCCAAGATGTAGTTGAGTTTATTTCTTCATCAGTCTTGGAGAAATGTAGCATGGCATCACTGTCTCAGCAATGGATGCTCTGCAGTGAATGGGTGCCGTCAGAATGAGAGTCCAGACAGCTGATAAAAACATCACAATAATCCACACCACTCCAGTCCATCAGTTAACATCTTGAGAAGACAAAAGCTTATAAGAAACAAATCCATCATTAAGACATTTCTTTTGGCTAAAATATGAGTTCTCTATCCATAATAACGCTTCCTCCAGTGAAAAAGTCGTCTGGTCTGAATCAGGAGAGAAATCTGCACAGATCATGCACCGTTTACAAGCCAAAACAGCTCTGAACAAATATGTGGCTGGATTTTAATGTGAGACTTTTTCATTTGTGGAAGCCTTATTATGGATTATGGATTCATATTTTAGTTAAAAGCGTCTTAATGAAGGATTTGTTTCTCAGGAACACACAGCTTTTGTCTTCTCAGATGTTAACTGATGGACTGGAGTGGTGTGGATTATTGTGATGTTTTTATCAGCTGTTTGGACTCTCATTCTGACGGCACCCATTCACTGCAGAGCATCCACTGCTGAGCAAGTGATATAAAGCTACATTTCTCCAAATCTGATGAAGAAACAAACTCATCTACATCTTGGATGGCCTGAGAGTGAATACATTTTCATTTTTTGGGTGAACTATTCCTTTAAAGCTTGCTGTTGGTAGGCAGAGAACCTAAAGCCTCCTTAATGGTAAAACCACTGTAATTGTGGTCTTGGTGACTTATTGCTTTATTATACAGAAGATAAAGCAGAAATATGAAATGCTGACATTGGCTGGACCTGGAGAAAGGACTTCTTACGGTGAGCCTCCACACATGCTCTATTTTTCTCTGGCTGTCTGATGTAATTAACCTTGCCATCTCCTCTATCTCTCTCAGTCTGACCCAGAGAGCGGCTGATTTTAGCCTCTCAGTCAGCGGTAACATTTCCCATCCTCCTTAAGTGCTGTTCTTACTGTGAGTGTCTGTCCCCAATGTTATCTGTGAAAAACAGAGCTGGGTTTTAGTGTGCCAAAGCTGTAATCAGTGCAGCACGGGTCAAAGGTCAAAGGAGAAATGAGATGTGTGAATTTAGTTAAATCAATGGTAGACAGGGGGCGGAGCTAACTGGGAAGTGGGAGGAGTATTTCTTTGAAAATCTGTTTGGAAACCAAGGACCTCAATAAAAACGTGCGTTTAAATGATATTAAATGTAAATGCATGACAATTTCCTATAATTTATAAAACTCATCTCTCCATAAATTGCAGTTCATTTCTGAGGTCAGAAAGTGATATTAAAGACATTTATATTTCAAATAAATGCTGTTCTTTTGAATTTTCTGTTCATCAAAGAATCCTGAAAAATGAAATGTATCATGGCTTCCACAAAAATATGAAGCAGCACAACTGTTTTCAACATAATAATAATCAGAAATGTTTGTTGAGCAGCAAATCAGCATATTAGAATGATTTCTGAAGGATCATGTGACACTGAAAATTCAGCTTTGATCACAGGAATAAATGATATTATAAAATACATTTACATAGAAAACAGATATTTTAAACTGCAATAATATTTCACAATTTTACTGATTTTACTGTATTTTTTAATCAAATAAATGCAGCCTTGGTGAGCAGAAGAGACTTCTAAGCGTTTTAAAAATCTTACAAACCCCATAGTTTTGAGCGCTAGTGTATATGTGTGGTGGTTAATGGCAATCATGACGGACTTGTGTGGGGATTCCCTGTCTTTGCCTGTGGATTTCATCTGGCAGGGAAACACTCAGAGGAATCGTTTCATTCAAGGCCGAGAAAGCTGACATAATGCCGAACTGCCCTCTGTGAATTATTCAAAGGACGGATTTGCGTCTCTTTCATCATTTGAGCTTCCGACAGCGAGCGCAGACCTGTGTGTGTATGTGTGTGTGTGTGTGAAAGAGATTCGTGAGACACACGGACGCTTTCAGAGACGGAAATGCGGCGTGAATGTGACATGAATGTGTGTGTGTGCTGGAAAAGCCTGAAAGCCCTAATGAATGACGTCCATCGGCGGATGTTATTTTCAAGTGCCGCCCCGCTTGAACTAATTCACTTCACTTTGGACTGTAGGAAGAAAACAATCTCTTCAATACCTCAGTTGTTTCTCCTCTTTATTCTGGACTATAGACTATATTTATCTCCATTTCTGTCTCTCGGTTGTGTTGCTCATGAATAGCATATGTTTTCACCTCAGGGTTCGGCCGTCACGCTTACAGCTCTTATCTGAGCATGAATAGACAAGCGAGCGGCCCTTTCATAGTCCAGCCGTGCAAACGCACACGTGAACATCTCCACATTTCCACAAATGACCTACCCACGGTCACATGACAGGTGTGACAACACGAGCGGACAGGAGTGGGCGGGTGTTGTCCTCGTGTGTCAGTCATCGCTGTGATGCCTCAACTGTTACTGTGTTTCTGTCGCATGTGATTTTTTACTGTGGTAAATGAAGCGATCATAGTTTGGTCAGATGTCACACTGACATGCTTTATGGTGAAGGACAATTAACTGTATGTCGTTTCAATGTTTTCAATTGGTCAGTCAGTCAAATGTTATATAATAATTAAAAAATTTTTGAGGTTTGTTAAAAGAAGTCTCATCAAGGCTGCATTTATTTGATCAAAAATACAATCAATTTTTTTTAATAACATTAGAATTTAAAATAGCTGTTTTCTATGTGAATATATTGTGAAGTGTAATTGATTCAGTCTTCAGTGTCACATGATCCTCCAGAAATCATTCTAATATGCTGATTTGCTGCTCAAGAAACATGATTATTATCAATATTAAAAACAGTTGTGCTGCCCAATATTCATGTGGAAATTGATACATTTTATTTTTCAGGAGAACAGCATTTATTTGAAATAGAAATCTTTTTAACATTATAAATGTCTTTATTGTCACTTCTAATCAATTTAATGCATACTTTCTTAATAAAAGTATTAATTTCATCTTTTTTTTTTTTAATCTTATTGACCCTTTCATGGTTTCCTCAAAAATACTGGGCAGCACAACTGTTTTCAACACTGATGATAATCAGAAATGTTTCTTGAGCAGCAAATCAGCATATTAGAATGATTTCTGAAGGATCATGTGACCCTGAAGACTGGAGTAAAGATGCTGAAAATTCAGCTTTGATCACAGAAATAAATTAAATTTTAACATATATTCATATAGAAAACAGTTATTTTAAATTGTAAAAATATTTCACAAATTTTACAGCAATTTTCATCAAATAAATGCAGCTTTGATGAGCAGAAGAGACTTCTTTCAGAGCATTAAAAAACTTTTAATTTTATTGCGTATCCTAATCCTTACCTAGTAATCCAGAACAACTAAATCTATTTGTAACTATTATATAAAAATAACAATATATTGAAAATCCAAGTTACTGTAAATAAAAAAGTAGCTTAATCATCATTAAAACTGAGGAACCAGAATCACGTTATTTATATGAAGATTCGTTTAGTTCACCCGTTGACAGATCTGGTGTTGTCAGACGGCTGTAGTCGTCGTCTCGGGTCAGGGACGTGCCATCAAACACCTGGCACAGGTGCGGGTGTGTGTTTGCAGACATCAGGTGTGGCTCTGTCAATATAACGTGAGATCTGAGGAACAATGAGCTGGAAAAGCCATCAGCATTCGGCACACAAACGTCTGCTGCATCACAGGTGAGGAGAAGAGAAACACAGAGAGAAACGGAGAGAAAGAGTGTGAAACAGTGAGTGTTAGAGGAGGTAGAGCTTCCTCTCGCTGTCATCTCAGTTTACCTCTGCGGATAATAAATGACTGCTGACATTGATGTTAATTGGCTTTTTTCCCCACCGAGCAGAAGCCTGTGTGTGTGTGTGTGTGTGTGTGTGTGTGAAGAAATCAGGACTATAAAGCTCTCTTCCTCCACAGCATTTGACCACTCAGAAAACATAAAAACCACATAGAAATGCCCTGGCAACCATTTAGAACACATAACAAGCCCATAGCAACACCCTGGCAACAATTTAGAACACGTAGAAACCACACTATGAATACCTTAGCAACCACAAGGTAACACAATAAAACACTTAAACACCTTAGCAAACACCTGGCAACACAATAAAAACACTCAGAACACCTTAGCAACCACATAACAACACCCTGGCAACCACTCAGAACACCTATCAACCACATAGCAACACAATAAATCTACTCAGAACACCTAGCAACCACATAGCAACAAAAAATAATAAAAAATTAAATAAAATAATACCATTGATAAACAATAGAATCAGAATTCTGGATACATAACATGTAAAAATATAGTTTTTATTCTTCAGAAAAACAAAATATCCTTTATTTTTTATCTGCATCCTTTCTTTCCAGAGTAAATACTGAAATATTTAGTATCTTATCTGCAAAAGAAAAACATGTTAAAGGTGTTTGCCTGTATAAAAGTTGCTGCCACAATTCCAGGGTGCTGAGGGTGGTTGCCAGGGCGTACCTAAGCAGTTGTTAGGGTGTTCCAAGTAACAGTATGCGTTGCTATGGGGTTGCTAATGTGTTCTGTGGTTGCCCAAGTAAAATGGTTAAAGATTTGTTCTAACCCCGAGTATGAGAATTGTGTTTTTGTGTGTAGATGCTGTTAATATGCTACCCACATCATCTTTAAATAGGATTTAATCTGATTCTGCGCTCCATTTCCTCATATAACCGTATGTGGAGGTTAATGGTGAAGTGCGTTACTGCGTTAAGCTCTAATGTGTCATTCAGCTGAAGCTTTTACTCCCACACACACACGGAATCCCCGCTCTGCAGCGTCTGATTGGCTGTCTGGAGACACATGACAGGTTTGCGGCGTGAGTCGTGAGTGGAGGAGGGAAACCCACCCCGAAGGGGCTGACACAGCTCTGTGTGTGTGCTTCAAACGCTGATGGGTTTCTCAGTGATGACACATAGTTTCTATCATCTTTGTGCTGATAGACTGTGGTAATATCGCTTCTCTTCTTATGTTCAGAGGCAGAACCATCATCTCTACAGAGAGCTATAATGATGGGACAGAGAGATTGCATTCATGTAAAAGGAAATAGCTCATCTGAAAATGAAAACGATCCTTATTTACTCGTTTCAAACCAATGTGGCTTTCTGTGGATCATAAAAGGAGACGTTTTGATGAATGTTCACGCTGCTCTATTGATTGTGGCTGGTGACCATGTGCTCACTTCAGCTAAAAGTGAAAACTATATCATCATTTACTGAAGTTTTAGGAAGTGTGACTTACTTTCTCAAATCTTTTATGTCCAAGTAACATTTTACATGATTTACACACATTTTAATAAACATCCATGTAGTCCCATTGGTTAACATTAGTTAATCCATAACCAGGGATGGGCAGTATTTCAAATACATGTATTTAAAATACGTATTTGAAATACAAAATACTATTTTGTATTTAAAAACATTTAATTTTAGTATTTTTGCATTTTCAAAATACATGAAATACTTTTTGCCAAACAACCTCTTTATTAGACTGCTGATTTCCTCAAACCTCAAACATGCCACTTTCATGCATGTGAGCTGCAGATATGACTCCATCTAGAATTGGGTAATGACATTTTCTGGATTCCTGTAAGGCAGTGATTCTCAAATCTGGCTCGCGAGATCCACTTTCCTGCAGAGTTTAGCTCCAACCCTGATCAAACTCGCCTACCTGTGATTTTCTAATGATCCTGAAGACACTGATTAGCGTGCTCAGGTGTGTTTGATTAAGGTTAGATCTAAACTCTGCAGGAAAGTGGATCTCGCGAGCCAGATTTGAGTATCCCTGCTGTAAGGAAATAAGGAATAATACTGCCTTCGTGTGCTATCAAAATTTCCTACTTCCAATTTCAGAAGTCCTGATTACAAGCATGTCGCATTCAAGTGCTTTGCTGTTGGAAAGAATAGGAACCGTGGAGGATGCCAAGTTTCCTGGGAAAATCTTATTAAAGCCCTAAATTCGTAGATATTTAAGATATTTAATTTTGAATAAAATGTAGCATCCTATTCGTTGACAACTATATAAACATTCACAGATCTTTGTAGTTATCTTGTTGATGATTCTGGATTTTCAGTCAAATACATGCTATTTTGCATGTTATTGCACTACTATGTGCATGACTTTAACATTAAAACAAGGTGATCTTGATTCTGTGAGAAAAAAAGCATACCTGTCCCAGCAGCAAATGTTTCCCCTCCACCATATTTAAAGTTTATGGCCTGCACAACTCTTGGGTATAAAAAATTATAGTAGAAAGTAGAAAATATGACAAAAAGACACACATATTAAATATATATAGTAAATATACACATATTTACAAATTTTTTTTTAAAATAAACAATTGGGATAGCCTGTGAAGGCAGCATAAGATAAGGTGAGGATGTCATGGTCAGTTGTACTTGTTGATTAGGGTTAAAATGGAAAACTATTCAGATTTGCATTTAGTTAGCAATAGCACGAAGGGAAAAAAAGAGCACTAGCAAGGGGAACATTAGCACTAGTCAGTATTGTTATATATATATGTATATATATATATAAATTGTTCTAAGGGCATACTCACTATAGGCACCGTTGCCTTGTACTAAAGCCCAAGTGCGACTGTCCTTTCGCTAACAGACAGATATCACAGGATTATTACAGAGGCAACTGAGGTCAATGGTGGAATTTGCAGCTTTACTCACAAACTACATTACCTGTTCATCAATAATGAGAACCAGACCCATTATAAATCTAAATGTACTCAAATTTATATGAATTGAAAAGTGTGATATTCAAGTAGTAATAAAGATTTTTGCACATACACACAAATAGCACATACAAAAAATGTGTACCGCACAACTAACCATAAACAGCACAAAAAATGATAAATGATAAAAACATTGACAGCCAATCGGAATTATTTCTGCTTGAGCTTGAGCATTTAAAGTGACAGATGACACAACTGCATTGTATACTTAGAATACACTAATATAGTTATCTTTATAATTATCCTTCTTGGTGTAAACAGTATTGCGAATAAAAGTCAGAATTGCAAGAAAAAAAGTCAGAATTGTGAGATAAAAAAAAAAATAATCACAATTTACTTTTTTATTTTGTATTCAGTGGCAGAAACAAGCTTCCATAAGTATCTATAATTAAAAGTGTAAAGTGTTACCAAAATCTCATTTAGTCACCAATTTTTGGTTCATCTCAAGTAAGACATAAAAGAAAGGCCACTAACTCAAGATGAACTCTTTTTGAAGGAAACGACTAAAATCACTAAGCAAAAAAAAAGGACTAAAGTTCAGAAGAATGAATTCAGCTCGTATTATTTCTGAAGTGTTTTTAAATCAGGATTCATTATGAAACAGCACTATGCAGGACAGAGTGTTTTATATTCAGCACATGCAAATGGAGTCAAATGTTTTAAAGCTGCTAGAACACATCACGGCCCACACACACCTCGCATTAATGGTGTTTTTGGAGAGCCAAAATGTTTTTAAAGGGTCACAACATGCTTGCTGAGTCTCACTAAACACTGAAAGAAACACAATACAGCTGCCTGTAGAAGAACCAAAGCCTCAGAGGAACCAAAGAACGAATTGGAAGAACCTGTAATATTATTTAATCTCCAAAAAGAAGAGGTAAGAACAGTCAAAAGGTAATTTACTCAACTTATCAACAAACAAAATAATTACTTTTGTTATGTTTAAAGGTGCCATAGAATGCATTGATACAATATTTTAAATTGTTCTCTGATATCTACATAGAAGGTATGTGACTTCTATGGTTTTACACGTGCATTTACAACCCTAAGATTTCTCCCTAGAATGAAATGGTCTGTTATTGGCTTATTTGGAAGGGTCATGAATAATAATATTGAGCTCTGCTCTGATTGGCTGTTTCACAGAGCGGCTCATTTCAGTAGCTCAGAGGAAGGAAACACAGGGAGGAAAATATATATTTCAATACTTTCTCGCGCAGTTATATCGTTGGGTAATTATACTATAAATAAAATGCGGGCATCAGGGAGCCGCTATTAATATGCGGGGCATTGAAACTGCTTTCAAATGCACGATCACTTTTTAGTTTCACTTTCAAGATTTGCGATCGCTCGTACTCTGTTTATACTATGGAGCGGCAGTACTTACCACACATTTTACAAGATCAGATGCTTGTCAGTGGTGCTCAGGATCTGTAAATCATTCGTCATCATCCTCAGTCATCTCTCCTTACTCTGTTTATGTGGTAAGTCTTACAATCTTATGTACTGTAATGTAACAGCTAATCATGTCCCTTTAGTGGCTCGCGTTATTTTATTAAAACCATAGACTGTATAAAAACATGGACGTAGTATTCATGACGTAACCCATAGGTTTCTGAAGAGTGTTTTTTAAGCTCAAAGTAGGCGGAGTCGGCTGTCGCCATCTTGGCAGCGCGTCACTCCCGGATAATCGAAAATGGGCAAAGAGGCAGGAGCTGGTAGCTGAAACCACGCCCACTTAGCTTGACGGTGGTGACAGCAGCGGCAATCCACCTGTCACCCAAGTGGCCACGCACTTAATTATGCAGAACTTTAAGGCTTAATATAATTTAAACGGATGATTTATAAAAAAATCCACCCCCCTCACAGTTGTCGTGAAGGGCAAAATTAGCTATATAGACCAAAACCACTTTTTGTACCAGGCAGTAAACATATTTTTTCTGCTGTAAAGTTGGGCATTTTAACATGGGGAGTCTATGGGACTGACTCCCTTTTGGAGCCAGCCTCTAGCGGCCAGTCAGTGAATTGCAGTTTTAGTCACTTCCGTATTGGTTTCAAGAGAGAGGCCGGAAGGTTGCCACTTGATTAGAACGCGTTATTTGCTTTCTGTGCCTTTCTGAATACAGACACCAACCCATCCCTGCACTTCACATCCCCTGCACAGCCTGGAACATAACATTTATTTCCATGATCTGCCATTTTCGCTGTTGTCCTCGCTTGTTTCTTCACAATACCTGCAGAACTGATGATTGATATGCTGGCGGCTGGCCTAGAACATGGGCGGCTATATGCAAATGTTGGGGGCGCAACTATTAGTGATCCTGACTGTTGCGTCACAGTCGATGTTATGTTCTGATTCGCCTATTTTTCAGTGGTCTTTTGCATTCATGAGATTTACATAAGGAGGAGGAAACAATGGTCATTTCCATGTACAGAATTGTTATTATTCAACTACGCCAAGGTAAATACAGTTTTCCATTCTATGGCACCTTTAAAGGGGTGGTTTACTGCGATTTCACTTTTTTAATTTTAAATAGTGTGTAATGTTGCTGTTGGTGCATGAACAGTATCCGCAAAGTTGCTGCGCTGAAAGTTCAACGTAAGCGGAGATGTCTTTTAAAAATCAGGAAGTTTAATGCCTACAAAAACGACTCGTATGGGACTACAACGAGATAATTCCCGGGTTGCATACGTAACAAACCCATAAATTTGCATCAACCCCTCCCTCCGGAACATGCAAAAAAGGGGGCAAGGCCATGTTCTGCTGCTTTGTCGAAGAGGAAGAGTTATAGTGGAGAGTTGTAGTCATGCCGTCGAAACGGTGTTATTTTCACCCAGCAGTCAGGTCTTCTGTGTTTGGGCTTCCTACAGATGCTGTAGTTCGTCAACAATGGTTAAAATTTATGTTTGATTATGTTCCTGACAATTACTATCCTAATTTAGCTCTCTGTGCTGCGCATTTTACGGAAGACAGCTTCCAGAATCTACACGAGTTCAATGCCGGATTCACACAGAAACTATTACTAAAACATGGAGCAGTTCCAACTTTAAAACCAGAGGCAGCAGTTGTTGGGCCACGACCTGTAAGTAAGATTTCATAATTTTAAATGTATTTGCATGTATAATTTCAGACGTAATGTTTTAGTTTTATCAAGGACGTAAACAAATGCCAACGCTGGCTTTAGTAGCCAGTTAGTTAAATGCTATTTCATGTGTCTATGACAAACGCGTACAAACATTTTGGACCCGAATTTGTAATTATGTACTAATTTTGTAAATGTATTTTCCATGTATACTTTATGACGTAATTTTTCGATTTGATCAAGAACGTAAACACAAGCCAGCGCTGTTTGGTTATAGTGGCCAGTTAGTTCGATGCTATTTTGTGTGTATAAGACAAACACAAACTTCAAAAAATTATATGTAATCACAACAGCAAACTTCCATTCAGAAACGCTTTGTAAGAGCCGTGCTATGGAAGTTCTGCTTGACTCTCTTCATTACCGCTTTCTGGGTCTGATTCTGGCTCAAACTGATACGGCAATATTGACACCATTATTTACATTTGACCGAGCACATGCATCTGTCGCCCGTGAAGGTAATGGGCGTGAAGTTTCCGGACAATGTGCCGTACGCAGTTTAGCCAATCACAACACACTGGCCCAACTAACCAATCTGAGCCCATCGCCTGTTTCTGAGGGAGTGGTTTCAGAGAATCAGGAAGTCAACCGGTCGTTCAAATGACAGAGGAGAAAGCGGCCTACAATAAAGGTGAAATATATGAAAAATAAGGCGTTTTTTAACAAACGAAACACGAAGACGTGTTATATTGCACCCCATAAACACAATCCAGCAAAGAAAAAAAGCAGTAAACCACCCCTTTAAGATTATGTTTTTGTATGAAATCCTATATATTCTGAACACAAGGTGGCGCTGTCTTAAAATTACTCAGGTAACTTCAATACATGTTGTCCATGATCTCTGTCAATTTTTGACCCAATTATTCAAAGCATTTCAAAATGGTGAACAAATGATTTGTTTGATCCCAGAAAAATCAATGCATTACCCAAAAAATCTGTACACACCAAAAATTTTAATTTAGTATATGTCTTTGACTTCTTTAAGGGTTTAGTCTGGAAAAGGCCACGTTCAGTTCTTGGTTGTTTACCAGGGAATCCAGGACTGTCAGGCCCAAAATTATCATCCAAATTTGTCTCACCACATTAAAAAGGTATAAACAAAGGCACAGTAAACAATTCTGGTGGACTAAGGGTCTAGCTGCCATGTTTTCTGGCTGTCTGCTGTCAAACAGAAGTCTAATTACAGAGCTGGAACACAAACGCTGACGGACTGGACCAGACCGGAGTGGGTGGCAGCATCTGCAACTGTTTTTGTATTTTCATCGGCTGAGTTTGCATACGTTTTTAGATGATACTGGATAGTCAGAAAACTCTGATAATAATGTGCTGCCAAAAAGTTTGTGTTACTGTTAAGATTAAACTTGGCAGATAAACTGATGCCTAATTGAATGCAATGAGAGGATGCAATCAAAAATTGTTTAACAGAGAGAAAATAAAAATTGTCATCATTCACTCATTAAGCCTCATTGTTATTCCAAACCTGTATGACTTTCTTATGTCAAGCACAAAATCAAATTCTTTAAAGAGTACCCGGACCGCTCTTCCATATATACTCCCAAAGCTTCATAAAATGATCATATTATTATCAGAGAATTATAAACACAATGCAATTAAAAATATAATGCAAATCACTTTTGCATTATATTCAAAGTCTTCTAAAGACATCTGATAGCTCACTGACTACTATAGTTCACAGGTCATGCATTTTTTAAAATATATTTTGATGCAATCAGGTAAAACACATTTTTGGTTCTTATGGTGCTTTTTTGTCATTTTGGAGCTTGACAAAATCATTTTTATGTGGAATAAGGAAAGTTTTTGATGTCTTGAGGATGATTACATTATATATTTTAAAAGAAAAATAATTCCTTTAATTTCAAAAACACAGAACAGGAAACAAAAACGATGAACTGTCAGATAAAAGCAATGGCATCTTCAGACAGTCATTAATATCAAGTGTTTTTTTATACTCTAAAGATATTATTCATTTATTAGGAACATGGAGGCGTGTTGGTGACCTACTTGGCATTGAATCTGTGCTGGAAAGAGCGAGAAATGCTGATCAATATGGCTGCAACACAACAGATGATATTATCCATCAAAACCCTCATTCGTGTGAATAATGACCTGATTACAGACACACAAACACTCTTAATGAAGGATAGACAGACTTTAATATGACCTGAACTCATTGTGAAAAACATGCTAACCTCATTTGTTCATCAGCTTTTGTTTGTTCATGTTTATTTCATTTTTTAACATCATGTCTAATATTTCATACCAGTGTTATTTTAGTATAATTGAGATATTATATATTTTTTTATTAATAGTTTCAAATAGTTTTTATTTTATTATTTTCTATTTTTATTAGAATTTTTGTTTGTTTTGTTCATTTTTATTATTTTTTAATTGTTGTACTATTATAGTTTGAATTTGTTTCAGTCCTACTGAGAGAAATGGAGAGCTTGAGGGAAAAAACAGACAGAGGGAATGAGAAATAAGTGAGACAGAAAAACAAGCAGATGTCGAAGTGCACTGTGTTCACGGTGTGTTTGAGCGATGCACTGCCGCTGGCGATTGTGATGCCACAACGCACTAAAAATACTTTCATCAAAAGAAAATTCCCACGGCCAGTATGTGCAATTGAAGCGCTTTATTTGATGTGCGTGGGCTACTGAGGAGTCATGATGACCACAGGAGAAAGTGAACTCTTCGTCTCTTCACATCCACACAGTGCTGCTGAAGGCCGCTGGTGTTTCTGAGCAGGTGAGGATCGCTTCTGTTATTGCACGGCATAAAAGACTCAGACGAGGGAAATATCAGACCAGGCAAGGCCTGTTTCTTCAACATGCAATCTGTTATTTCTGTTGCTAAGAGTCTAATAGTGGATGCCAAAAATAAACATGCTGGAAAAAAAATCTGTTTGCATCATTATGGCTCATATTAAGGTTATTGATGTGACCACAGAAAGGAGCCATTTAGCAAACGACATACAATAACTGCATAGAAACACACTAAAACAACACTAGCAACCATCTAACACAACACAACAAAATAATCTCAATAAGTTATCTTCAGATTAAATGGTGAAAAATGTTGTTTTTCAAAGTTATAAAGTTATTTACAAGAAAATACTATTTCAGTCTTTTTACTTTTTCATGTTTTCATGTTTAATTCAATGTTACATGCCATTTCTTCTTTTGAAAGTGAAAATTGTTTCAAAACAGTGTTATACTGTTATAGTTTTTATTAACATTTTGAATTTGTTTTTAATTTTATATGTTCTGTTTTCATTTTAATTTTAGATAAAGTTTTAGGAATTTTGGTGTTTGTTTTTGTCATTATTATTATTTTTTTTTCTAAATATCTATATAGTTTTTATTCATTTTTATTCCAGTTTTATTCAAGATAAATTGAATGCAAATGAAAAAGAAATGAATTTTTTAATTTATATATTTTTTTGCAGTTAAGTTTATTTCAAGAAACAAAACTTTTAAATTTTTTGTTTTTGTTATATAACCCTGTTTCTATATAAATCCTACCCAATTTTTCGAAGTTGTAAATGAAACAAAGATTACTGGAGAATGTTTACAAGAAAGCACTCTTTAAATTACTATTTCAAAATGTCATGTTATTTTCAGTTTCTTTGTATAACGTGTGAAATAAGTTTGAAGTATAGCCTAATAGTAGAAAATTGTTTCAAAATCCATTTTTGTTGAGTGTAGTGACTCATTTGTGTTTATGTTTATAATCTTCTAAAGGAATTTTAGAAAAAACATCTGAGAAATTGGTACTTGAATGAAGCATGACTAAGAATTTCCATTAAACCCGAAGGTATTATAAAAGAGCAGAGTCATTGCATTACAAATTCTCCTGTTTCTGTCAGGATTTTATTCTCTCTTTCACTCTCTCCTCATCCATTAGCAGATGACTCAACACACACACACACACACACACACACACACACACATGCACACACACACACACACACACACACCTCTTGGTTTATATCAGTGTCAAATGCTTCATGAAAACAACTATCTTTGGTTTTCACTGACGATCAATGTTCAGAACAATCTGAGTGAACAAAATTAACAACAAAAACTGTTTACCATTTTCATGAGGGCAACAACAAGTAGCTCTGAACTGAAGACTAAAAAGATCTCCATGGCAACCAGGCATGAGGGAACGTTCTGATTCCAAAGGGACGGATGGAAGATGCTAATTCTGATGCTAATTCAGTGTTGAGCTGAGGTGTGATGATCAGCTGCACAATCTTCACCTGCTGGACCAGAAAAACCCCACACGTATGAAGGAGGAATCATGTTTCGTTTTGAGTTTTGAATATAAATACACAGAACAAAGGTGCCAATAAATGATTTCTGAAGGATCATGTGACACTCAAGACTGGAGTAATGATGCTGAAAATTCAGCTTTGATCACATGAATACTGTTTTTTACTGTATTTTTGATCAAATAAATGCAGCCTTGGTGACTTCTTTCAAAAACATTAAAATGTCTTACTGACCCAAAACTTGTATTATATATACAGATTAATTTGTTCAGTTTTTATAGTTGTAAGAATATCAGAGCACTTAAATATTTATATATATATATGCAACACACACATATATATATATATATATATATATATATATATATATATATAATTCAGCTGATTTGCAAAAGGCCTAATATTACCTAATTTGCTGATGTTGAGTTCAAAAATATGAATTAAATAAAAACAATTTCACAAAACAAAAATTATTTTCTTTATATTTTAAATATGTATCAGCTTTAATGCACTTTTTAAAATAAGAAAAGCAGTCAAATGTCAAATAGTAGGGGAAAAAAAGGTAAAACAATAAGTTTCAAAATATCTAATTTAACTTACAATCTGCAAAGTAGTGGGGAAACATGTTCAAATACTCCATTTAATGTAAAAAAAAACAAAAAATTAAATTAATGAATAATTTTTTTTCCCCCCATAAAATCAGTAATTTTCTGCCACTGTTTGGATGCAGTAAAACGCAGATGTAGTAGAAAACTGGTTCATGTTTGCATTTTTTTCTGTCACTGGCCATAATCACCAATCATGATTCAAGTTGATCTAGACAAGGATATTGAAACTATCCAAAGTTCTGTTAATCCTAAAGCAGTGACAACTGCATCTCTATATTCATCCTATGTGTCCATTTAATGTGAAAAAAAACATGGTTAAGTTAAACCATATGATTAATAATCACCATGTGAAAATGGGCTGAGAATTCAACAAACAATTGTAATCAGATTCAGACAGGAATTATGTGTTTATATGGCCGTTTTTCTGCTGATTAAGGAAGAATACAAGACTTCCTTGCTTATGAAATGCATCATATTTTGTGAGATGTGAAACAGCCACTATTTTTGTAATCAGCAGCTCAAAATGAGTAAGAAACGTACTGATTTCATTCAGCAGACATGACACAGAGCAACAGTTGAGGGTGGGTATGTGTCTGCCAGGATCACAGCAGGGTTCCTGACGGTGTTTGGGGTCAGAAGAGTGTCTGTGATGAAGTGGGGGTGTTTGACACGGAGCCCAGGGCCACACACACACACACTCGCGTCACGCATGATCACACTAATGCTGCAGCTTCACTCGCAGGAATCTCCAGAGGTCTGTGGACTGTCCACACGCATTAGGAAAACCAGATCACTGCGGGAAAACTCAAAGCCTTCAGCTCTGGACGAAACACTGCGTGAAGATCAGCCACAGGGAGTGAGAGAGAGAGAGAGACGGTGATACTATGATACTGAACGATTACAAAAAGTACATGTCCTAAAAAATATTTTTTTTGTGCTTTTCCCTTCTATTTTCATCTAAGTTACATATAAATTACATATAAATGTTATATGTTATAAAATGTAAAATATATAGAATGTAGGCTAATATACAGTATATAAAAGTTTGGAGTCAATAAGATTAGAAATTAAAATTTTTATTCAGCAAGGCTGACAGTAAAGCCATTTATAATGTTACTAAAGATTTCTATTTCTTTCTATTGATCAAAGAGTCAAATAAAATGTATCACAAACATATGAAGCAGCACAACTGTTTTCAACATTGATAATAATCAGAAATGTTTCTTGAGCAGTAAATCAGCATATTAGAATGATTTCTGAAGGATCATGTGACACTGAAGACTGGAGTAATGATGCTGAAAATTCAGATTTGATCACAGCAATAAATTATACATTTTAACATATATTCGCACTGAGAACAGTTATTTTGTAATAATATTTAACTTTTTTTTTTTTTGATCAAATAAATGCAGCCTTAGTGAGCATTAAGAGACTTTGTTCAAAAACATTTAAAAAATCTTACCAACCACAAACATTTAAACTGTAGAGAAAACACACTCACTTATATATCTCTATATAAATAAATAAAGGATAGAGATGATATATACAAATATATAGAAATATACACTGTAAAAAGTGATAAGTTGACCCGTTGCCTTAAAATTATTAACTAAATAATAATTAAAAAAAAAAAAAAAAAAGTTAATTGAACTTGACAATTCACTTAACTTATTTTTTAATTATCATTTACTTAAAAATTTTAACTTAAGTCAACTTATCACTTTTACAGTGTAGAATAAAGATTAATTTGTACATGTACATCAGAAAAATTCAGAAAATTTAAATATATAAAATAAAAATCTAAAAAATTATTTTGAAAAATATAGTTTTCAATTTTTAATGTTCAAATCAAAATTTTCAATTCAAATAAGACATAAATATAATCTAATATTTAATATATATAAATATATAATATAAATAAGATGTAAGTGTGTGTGTTTGTATATATATATATATATATATATATCCACAACCATCAGTCTGCTTATCTCCAAATGCCTGAGCACATGACCTGCCTAGAGCAGCCATAAATAACAGCAGAATTGATATAGCCTGGAAAACGATGTTGAAAAGCGCTCTGCCCTCTATGACCGCATGTCTTGTTTTTTAATTTCATTAGTGTCTGGTCTTTTACTGAAAGAGGCTCATGGCTCTATAATATCTGTGCCTCCATCAGCTCAGTCAGAAGGGCTGTAATGGGCTGCCATCCCAGAACACACACACACATGCACATACGCACACACACGCACGCGCGCGCACACACACACATACACACTGGAGGTAAATGTGAATCTCTTGATCAGGTTTCTGCTGGGTTTGCACTACAGTGTTGGCGTCCTGCAGGAATGCCATATGGGAGCTGCCGCAGATTTCAGCTGCTCGCTGCGTGTGGGTCATCAGAGCGCTGTCGACTACAACACACATATGTGATCATTAGCCCAAACAGACCTTACGCTGACACCGCAACCACAAGCCTGTGTATATAATGCATTATACAGATATTCAAATACATTCATAATGACTAATAATCAGTTGCATGTTCCTGTGAATAACAGTCACATAGCTGTAATACAGAGTGCTTAATTAAAATGCATTAAAAACACATGATTAACTCACATATTTTTGTGTCATCATAGTTAGTTTTATGCACTATATCATATTAATGCATAGTTCAGTGAAAAACATTATAATATACCTTTACATTTTCAAGCATTATGCAATTTGTTGTCAGATTTGTTGATATGAAAACAGATGACCCTCGATTGTGTTTCATGCCTCTAAAAAGGAAGCACATCTTTTACTTTCTTTATCACTAAAACAAAGGTTTAATTCTGTCTCGGTCTCTTACAGCTGCTCGCGGCTACATGACTGACCAAACGCAATGCCATTAAACTTTAACGACTGCTCATCTCCCAGCATTATGCTTTATGCTAATGCAGAGAAACGAAACTTCAAGCCAAAAGAATGAACACAAAGCGAGGAAATGAACATTCAGCTTTGATTTCCTGACAATCGACTTAATGTGTGTCCAAGAGCACAAAACATTCTCCGGTTCATCCATAAACATGATCCTGCCCAAAGCTTCCGAGACTAAATAAAGATCTCAGATGTTTCATTTATATATAAATCTATAAATGCATATATAAATACATAAATTGGACAGATTTTTTATATATGATATTTTTTTTATAGAAAGAAAATATAGGAAAATAGGCCTTTAACGTAATTTGTTTCTTGCTAGCTAAATTTCACATATATAAACAAAAATCTGACTCTGAACCTCTCGTTTCATTATTCAAAGTTGATCAAGACAAGGATATTGAAACTATCCAAAGTTATGTTAATCCTAAAGCAGTGAAAACTTCATTTCTATATTCATCCTAATGTGAAAAAAACAAAAACATGGTTAAGTTAAACCATGGTAACCACAAACTGACCAAGGTTTTGCTACACTAATCATAGTTTAACTATGGTACTTGTAGTAAAACTGTGATAATAAAAAAAAAAAACATGGTTACTACACTTTTACCGTAATAAAACCATGGCTAATTTTCTTAAGGAATTTGTATTTGCGTATTCTTTCTTTCTGTTTCCTTGTTTTGTTTTTTATAACTGTACTGCATTAATGACTTGATGTTTTGTAAATCAGAAAAAAGATTCGCAATATGCGATCCGAAGTCCCGATCTGATCAAAAGATTCGCGAACAATCATTTCAGATCTGAACTTCAATTCAATTTACTTGAATTTAATAAACGTGCTCCGAAATCTCAATCTGAATCAAATGATTCACGATACGCGAAGTACCGATATAAATTAAACTATTTGTGAACCTGCTCCAAAGTCGCGATCTGATTCAAATGATTCGCGATACACGCTTTTAAGCCTGATGATCTGTATCCAATGACACTGCAGTTCAGTTGGTTCAATAGGAAATCCGTTGAAAGTATCCAGTCATCTCATACCACTGAAGTAAATGTTCAGTGTATGAGTATTTATTATAATAAATATTTGAGAAATTATTGTTGTATCTGATTGTATTAGTCATCATTATAAAGTGAGGGAAAAAGAGCAAATGGGAGAAGCAGATGAACACAAAACAGCATAACTACAAAGTTAAAGAAGGTAAACTTCATCTTTATATAAATATATATATATATATATTAATATCTAAAAATAAATACACTTATTTGTAATTATATAAATAAATGTGTGTGGGTGTATAGGGTGTGCGATATATATCGTAATATCGCAATTGTTGTTTAAACAATGCGCGATTTGACATTATCGAGTATTTTGCAAAAACCATTCAAAACACACCTACAGATAGCACGCATTCATTACGTGAAGTCTAGACTAGTGCGCGTGCGTAGAGTGTGTTCTTTCACTGCACTTTCACTACATTTAGAATGAACACAATATTAAAGACATGGAGGCAGAAAATGTATATAGGCTATTTTGTACCACTTCATATAGCCTAGTTAATCAATTTCACACGAAGAATAACGCTCCAAAAATAACCATGATTACAAATGTGATATTGATTTTTTACAACAGTTCAATAAACAAGAGGTTAATTGAGAGACTTACGTTTTAGACACCGTATTTCCTGTTTTTGCTTTATTTCGACAACAAAAATCACTCCAAACAGCCACAAGCACTGTTTTGCATCTTTGAGCAACATGAGGGCGGTTCGTTCCTGAATGAATCAACCGTTTGTATGATTCAGTTCAATCACTATGAATCACTTATTAACAGTTACTTGCTGCCACCTGCTGGCGGTTTTAATTTCACATTCAAAGTATCTTTTATTATTTAAATAATTTCAAATATCGGTATTTAACGTTTTATGTTTAATATATCAAAACATGATTTATGCATTTGTAATTGCAGGTTAAATGCATTCATGTCTTGCATTAAACTGTGTGTAAAAGCATCTAAATGCCACTTCAGATGCTTTCTCTGCATTGCAAAGATTAATTTTATTGATACTGATTTAATTTGCTTGGTAACAGCCCAAAAGTCTTGTTATTCTAATTCACTGATTAAATGTAAGAATTTGACTCAAAAAGATGGACACTTTTAGAAAAAATGGCTTTATAAAGGTAAAAATGCCCATAAAATGTAAAAATCGGTTTAAACTTATTGGAAAAGATTAATTTCTATCAGTGTGAACTGACCACCACACAGAATATGAAGAATATCAAAAACTTTAGGAGTCAGCTGTCCACGGTAGTTCTTACGGTACCAGCACAATAACATACAGCAAAATATCATCTCTTATCGTTATCCATAAAATCCCAGAAAATATCGTGATGTTATTTTTTGTCAAAATCGCACACCCCTAATATATATATATATATATATATATATATATATATATATATATATACACACATACACACAGTTTGAGACACTGAGTTTAATACATTCATTTTGTATTAAAGGAGCCGTGTGGCCCCTCCCACCAAGTGCTTGAGCAGGTTTGCTCTTCTCAGGAGGTGTATGGAATATGACTGACAGCCGTCAATCAAAGATCAGAGAGTGTAAAGTCTGTGCACGTGTCTGCTGGGACAGGAAATCATCTATGATGAACGACTGACAGCTGGAGAGAGAGAGAAATAACAAGCCTAAAAAGACACAAGCGCGTTCATCATAAGAACAGACACAGCAGAGCGTCGCGTACCTGCTAGTCTCGTAAATCCCTGTCATCTCTCTCTTATTTTTATGATCATTCGGCGTGTCCAAGAGGAACAGAATGTATGAGACAGTCTGTACTCTGTTAAAGCCCCACAGAGACATAAAGACTGGAAATGCACAGACAAAGAGAGATGGAGAGAGACGACAGTACAGGAGTGCAACCTGCCGGCGGGTCACAGCGAATGTAGAAAACCAGCTTTACTTAGCTAACAGTGTGCTTATCTTTTATTATATACTAGCATTAGATTAAATCTCTGCAGCCAGATTATTATTCTAGAACAGTTATTTTAACAACCAAAAACTACTTCTAAATAACAACTACAGCATTTGTCAACGGTATTTTCAACACGTTTTCCTGAGTAGAACAGGATAAATGGGAAGAAATGTACACTAAAAAGAAAACTGGCTTTGAAACAATTTTCACTCAGATTTCACAAATAAAAAGAAATGGCAATTAATACATTGAATTACACATTAAATTTAAAATGATAAAGACTGAAATAGTATTTTCCTGTAAAACCTATACTCCAGTAATCATTTTTTGCAGGAAGAACTGTTTGGATTAACTGGTAAAAAGTGTCTTGGTTATAAAATAAGAGGGTGTAGTGACATCTAATAAGACATTCAATAATGTATTTAAAGCATAAACAAGGTTTTGAGGAATAGTTCACCCAAAATAAAAATTCGCTCACCCTCAGGCTATCCAAGATTTAGAAGAGTTTGTTACTTCATCAGATTTAGAGAAATGTATCATTGCATCACTTGCTCAGCAATGGATGCTCTGCAGTGAATGGGTGCCGTCAGAATGAGAGTCCAAACAGCTGATAAAAACATCACAATAATCCACACCACTCCAGTCCATCAGTTAACATGGACTGTTACATGGAAGCTAAAAGAAACAAATCCATCATTAAGACAGTTTAACTTCAAACTGTTGCTTCTGGCTAAAATACGAGTTCTCTATCCATAACAACGCTTCATCCAGTGAATAAGCTGTTTTTGCTTATAAATGGTGCTTTATCTGTGCAGATTTCTCTCCTTATTCAAACAAGACTTTTTCACTGGCTGAAGCGTTATTATGGATAGAGAACTTGTATTTTAGCCAGAAGCAACAGTTTGAAGTTAAATTGTCTTAATGATGACAACTGATTATTGTCAGTTAACAACAAATTGACAATGATTTGTTTCTTTTAGCTTCTTAAGATGTCAACTGATGGACTGGAGTGGTGTGAATTATTGTGATGTTTGGACTCTCATTCTGACGGCACCCATTCACTGCAGAGGATCCATTGGTGAGCAAGTCATGGAATGCTACGTTTATACAAATCTGATGCAGAAACAAACTCAACTACATCTTGGATGGCCTGAGGGTGAGCACATTTCAGCAAATGTTCATTTTTGGGTGAACTATACCTTTAAGGGTAATCAGAATAGCTATTCTTCTAGAGTAATATGGTCTGACTGTTGGCTGTTTATGGTTCACATGTGCACATCAACTATTTCATCCACTCATAGTATTATAAAACTCATAGCTTTGTAATATAACCCGAGCTGAAAACATCATCCCTCCGTCTGAGATGTTTGTTGTAACAGGTCATTACCGTACGTCTTGCGGTTTCACTTCTATATTCGCTCCATTAATGCTCAGGAGTCGTTTAAAGAACATGAGAACATATTCAGATAAACACGCACAGCTTGAGCCGCTCGTAATGGGCAGGAAAAACACTTCACAATGATGACATCTCTATGTGTTTTCGTCTGCTTATTCAAGGCAAGTGGATGTGTGCGCGCGTGCGTTTACTAGTCATAAACTCTCAAAAATGTTCCATTTAAAACCAACACAAGTTTTATTACCTCATGCCATATGAGAAGATTTTAAAGTTTCACAAAGTGCTTTTTTTATTCTCTAGTTCAAACCGGGGTTCACTTAACCTCTGAACTGCAATAATAATTCATTTAATCATAAATGTAAATTTTTTTTAAAAATAAACACAAAACAAATCACTTGATGAAATATTTCATTTGTTGACTTTGATGTCATGTGACTATTAACATAAATGTGGTGTTAAATTGCTTAAATATTTACTTAAAATCTCAGAGGGACTTTAAATAAAAATTTTAGATCAAATGGGTTTGGCTGACAAAAAAGTTTTCAAAATGGCTTTTTGCAAATAGCTTAGAATCAGCATGAATCTCTAAAAACGATTAAATGTATTCAGTTAAAAAGTATGAAGATGGCAATGTTTATTTATCTATTAAAATGTATGAGATTGAAGCAAGTTGGATTTATTGATAAAAAAACCCAAACATGTTTTATTTAAAAATCGACTTCTCGTGTATGACTGACAAATAAGCATCACATTAAGTTTACTAGGCCATTTTTGTTTATTTTAAAACTGTAATCCAAATGGAAGTTCATTTTATGTGCAATTCTAATACATAAATGTTAAATTTAGGCCTACATATTGTTTTGACAGTACTGGTGCTTGAAAGAACCCATAAATTACTGGAAAACACTGATCTGAAGAACACTTAGCAACTGCTTAGCAACAGCAAAGTATTTTGGAACCCTACTGTAGCAAGTGCATAGCAACACCCTGGCAACCACTCAAAACACTAGTGTGCAGAATTCAAGACTTTAACAACAAAATCCTGTTCAGGAATATAAAGACAAGTCTTTTTATTAAAAGTGCTTGTCTTACAATGTAATTTCATCTGCAGTTCAATTGTGATTGTGATTGTGTGTGTGTGTGTGTGTGTGTGTGTGTGATGCGTGGCTGATTTACTGGAGCTGGGGGAACAGATTCCACTCATGCGGATGATGATTGTAATTCCATTCGGGAAAATCGCTGAGCTGGCTTCTCCCGTCACACAGAAGGTCACAACATTCCCGCTGATGGCTGATGAACACGCAGCATTCCAGATCGGAGAGCTGCACTTATACTGGCTCATTCAGTTGACATCAACAACATTTTGCCTCTAGTTTTTATCATCTCATTATTATCACCTTCTCTCTTATGCAAAGTCACACTTTATACTTTATATACTGTTTTTAGACATACAGTATTATATACTAAGCACTAAATTAGTTTAACATACTAAACTCTACTGAAGCCTCTGTTTTTGGAATCTTATTCCAGCCAATGATTGATGCGACCATTCTGAGTAGCCCCGCCTCTTCCTGCATATATCTGAGTAATAAAAGCAAAATAAAAGCTTGATGGTTTAATGTTTGAAAATGAAGAAATTAAGATTGCCAAAAAAATGTAGAAGCAAAATAAATAATTTAAATGGGTTTTTAAAATACTTTAGTTTTTTTGTATTTTATAATTCAATTTTACAATAGCAATCATTTCAGATAATATTTATATTTTATTATTTAGCAATAATAATAATAATAATAATAACAATTTGTATTGTTATTATTAAATAGTCATATTTATATATAATCACACATTTTTTGTTTTAAAAATTACAGATAAATTTATATATACGCATGCAAATTTATAGATTAATATATACATACATTTGTAAATACATTTATATATAAATTAATTATAATTAATCATGAATAAATTATAATTTATTTATATAAATAAACATTTTGAAATAAAACAAATAAATACGAATGCAAATACATTTATATTTATGGTCAGTAAATCTGAATCAATCAATCATTGCATTTTAAATTACAATTTTTCTCTGAAAAATGACAACTGCACCCCCTTTCCAAATACAGTAGGCCTAATGCGTAAAAGAAAACTCGCATACTGTGCAGTCATACTGTGAATATAATACAAGTAGTATGCCGATGTGTTGTTTTAAGCACTGCCATTAGCTGATGCCTGCATAACGCCTCCCATAAAATGAAACAGCAGTCACTTCCCTTGTGGATGCAGTCTGTTTTTTCACCATTAGAGGGCGTAACAGACACACACACACACACACACACACACACACACACACACACACTTTCACCCACAACAACCTGCATTAAATAACACTCTCAACAGAGAGCAGGTGTTCCTCTGATAAGAGCCAAACACACATTACTGCACGTACACACACACACACACACGCTTAAACACAATACTAACACCTTCCTTTGTGCAGCCACTTTACAAACGCAGGGTGTTTCCCTTGTGCTCCTGGTGTTTGTGTTAAAAAACACAATGATCCATTAAATCTCATTCCGTCCCGGAGCCGAGAGCCACGGATGGGTGTGGGAACACATTAATCAATAAATGAACATCTGTACTGAACTATTAGGGCTGTTTCGTCAGACAGAGCCGTTTCGGTGCGTTTGGTTTGCAGGACAAACGCAGGCATTATTTTAACACTTCTGCAGAGTTCCTGAGGAGACCAGTGCGTCAGGATTCACTGATTGTTTTATTGATGTGCTGTTGAGATCAGGCTGTTCAAACACATGAAATGGATTTTGTTGATGTGAGGATGGCCTGCAAATACAGTCTGATTGAAAACAGATTTTTATCACACTATGCATAATAAACATTCACTACAGTACCTATAGAGAATGGATTATCTATCTGTGCCATTCAAGAGGATTCAGGATTATTTAACAGCTATGATGAGAGTAAATCACTCAAAACCTGTCCGGGACATATTTTACCACAAAATGTGAAGAAACAAACTTATTTTTGCCTAAACAAAATAAAGGCTATTTTATACAGTTTATTGCATTGTGATTTCACTAGGCACCCCAATTTTCATTATTTTAAAGCAAGCATTAAAAGCAAAAAAATAAATAAATAAAAATAATCTTATTACTGTATTAAGAAAATAAAAATATATAATTTAAATGGTACATGCATTTTATGAAAATATATAATATATAATGTATAAATACTGTACATAGAAATTAATGATATGAATTATGAAATATTAATTATAAATTAAATATTATAGATATATAATTATAAATTAATTTATTTATTTATAACAAAGCAAAATTCTTATTTTAATAAGAAAATACAAATATACAATTTAAATCATAAAGTAATAAATGTAATGAAAATGAAATTTAATGAAAATCAGCATTACAAATTAAAATTACAAATAAAGTAAAATAGGAAATATATGTGTGTGTGTGTGTGTATATAATTGATTTAAAATAAATGTATAAATAATATTAATAGAAATGAATTATATGAATTATGAAATATTAATTATACATCATTATAAGTAAATAACTGATTGATTTATTTTAATAAGAAAATAATAATATACTATTTAAATTGTAAAGTACTAGCACTAAAAATCTGAATTACAGAAAATAAATTATATTAATATATATATATATTTCTAAATTTATATATATATATATATATATATATATATATATATATATATATATATATGTGTGTGTGTGTGTGTGTGTGTGTGTGTGTGTGATTTCTTTCTCTTCTCTCTTATATAGCATGCATGATGGTGCATTTCATACCATATCATATCATAAATAATAGTATGATACATATGACAAAGGTATCAAGGAGCTAACACCTGCAAACACAAACCATACTGATCAAGATGTTGTAGTGTATGTCTCAGTACTCAAAAGTATGTAGTGCAGAAATATTACAGGATCATTTAATCGCAGCTCTCAGATCTCAACAGCAGTTCTACACGGGCAAAACTTCAGACAGTAAATCTATATGATACCTCCAGGACGGTGAAACACACACGGTAGCAGAGTCAGGTTGTAGTGTGTCGAGGACTGAGAATCAATTTCAGGCCGTTTCTCTCTGCACTGAGAGTGAAGAAAAGAGCAGGTCGATATCTGCAGTCAGCAGTCCCTCTGACAAGCTCACCATCAGAGGAAAGAAAACGCACCATAAAGGATTTCTCCAGCAGAGCTGCAGCCGGAGATCACCGTCACACAGGATACAAGACAGGGAGAGAAGAAAAGACCTCGAGTTGTTAACGGCTGTAAAACAATTTCTGCTCAGATTAGACATCAAATACTCCAGTGACTAATAAAATACTTTTATGGTCACTATGAACTTTTACTATGTGAATAAGAAAGAGTTTATGAAGACATTCCCTCCCCAAACACCTGAATATTTTTAAATGTTTTTGAAAGATGTCTCAAAATCAAAAATACAGTAAAAACAGTACAATTTGTGAAATATTATTATAATTTAAAATAGCTGTTTTATATGTGAATATATTGTAAAATGTAATTGATTGCTGTGATCAAAGTTGAATTTTCAGCATTATTAAAATCAGCATATTAGAATGATTTCTGAAGGATCGTGTGACACTGAAGACTGGTGTAATGATAATAAATTATATTTTACAATATAATCATATAGACACATAACAGCTATATTGAATTGTAATAATATTTCACTGTATTTTTGAACAAATAAATGCAGTCTTGCTGAGCAGAGGAAAAAATTTTAACTTTTGCCTGGTAGTGTACATAAGACAAAACTGATTGTAATTTCTCTTTAAGCAAACGCTCTTTCATCAAGTGAAGTTTAACAGTGTACGGAGAGCTAACATTACCATATAAACAACCTCCGGACAGAAAGAGGCAGCGGTGTGCTAAAGAAAGCTGTGTGTTTGTGAACGGTTTGGGTGGTCTCATCTATCAGCCCACAAATACAGTTTGGTTTACCAGGCTGATTTGCTTGAGTTGAGGAGTTTTTCCTCACAGCATGTTCTGCCAGCAGCCAGAGGGAAGATAAACTGACCCTGGATCAGAAAACTGAACGTTTGTGGAGTAAAACACCCCCTACCGGATGGACAGAGTAACAACAGACTTATAAAGAAGTGATAGTCACAAAAAGACTATTAAAGATAAGAAATTTTCTGTAATACGCCTCCAGGAGTGACGAAAGAATGAGAGTTACATATGGATAAATTAGTTACTGCATCTGAAAACATGTTTAGCCATCTGCAAAACACCAGAAAATATGCTATTTTAGTATTATTTATATAGCATTACAGTTTTTAATATTATTTTGAATTAGCTCTTATTTATTTATATATTCAGGATTTAATTTAATTTAAATTTTTAGCAGTTTTTATTATGGCTTTGTCATTTGTACTACTTTTTATTAGCATTAAGGTTTCATTTATTTTTATTTCAGTTTTAGTTTTCATTTATTACAGTTAGTAATTTTAGTGCTTCAACTTAAACATATTTCAATTTGTTGCCATGGCAACATTTCTAATTGTCATCATTTATGTTTTTCATCTAAAATTTATATTTTATTTAAGGTTTATTACCTTTATTTCAATGAAAACATGTTTTAATAGCTTTAGTCTTAGTTAATAAAAACCCATGCTCCAACCCTTTAGACATCTTTGGCACACCTTAGCAACCACTGAAAGGACTGTTCCACAATGTCACAGCAACCACTTAGAACACCCTAGCAACTTCTTAGCAACACCCTAGCAGACTGCAGACAAGCAAACAGACCATGAAGACTGTTTTGGCACACCTTAACCATTGTGAACAACCTAGCAACCATCCACAATGTCATAGCAACCACCCTGAACTCCCTAGCAACCCTCCACAAAGTCATAGCATCCATCCTGACCTGAACACACTAATAACCACTTACAAAACCCTAGTGACCATTCACAATGTCACAGCAACCATCCTGTACACCCTAGCAACCACTTAGAACATCCTAGCAACCATGCACAATGTCATAACAACCATCCTGAACACCCTAGCAACTGCTTAGCAACACCCTAGCAGACTACAGACTAGCAAACAGACACCTTAACTATTGTGAACACCCTAGCAACCATCCAAAATGTCATAGGAACCACTCTGTCCTGCTTAGCAACCATCCACAAAGTCATAGCAACCATCCTGACCTGAACACACTAATAACCACTTACAAAACCCTAGTGACCATTCACAATGTCACAGCAACCACCCTGTACACCCTAGTATCAACCATTCACAATGTAACAGCAACCTCCTTAAACACCCTAGCAACACACACATATATATAAATATACAGTATATATACACACACACACATATATATATAAATAAATGTATATATATTTTAGTCACGCTTTTAGTCATGCTTTTAGACAACAAACTAGACTAGACTCATGCATTAAATGAACACTTCAACTTCTCCATATGCAATTTCCTTTGACATTATCAGTGTGATTGTGTAAAAGGAAACTGCGTATGGAGAAATCATAGGAAATCAGAAATGAAAATCAAAACGTTACTTTCAAATGCTTAAAACAGCAAAATGGGCCATTGCGAATGAAGGCCGTGCACTCAGACATGCACACACACAGTGAAAACCGCTGAAATTAGATTACAGTGCTGCACGCTGGACATGTGAGGGTTTAATGCTGGTGCAGTGCGGAGCGGATCACTCCACTGCACCACTGAAACACACTAATAAAACACTCAACGTGTGTGTGTGTGCCGGTGCTGCATGACTTCCTCCCTCCTCCTCGCTCGCGTTTGCTCTTTTTGTCTCTCTTTGTGCTCAGCCGACCGTTATCTTGGAGGAAACAGAAACCCTGAGGGAGAGGAACTCTGTTAACCCAACGCTGTCAAATCAACAGCTGCCTTTGTTTTCTATCAAAGACGTTCAGCCTCTTTACAGCCCAGATTTCAGCTCATTAGACAAATATTTCCCATCATCCCCCAGAGCTGCCTGAAGCGCTGTCTTTGATGATGAGGCTTTGGACATGTAATACAAATGTTTTTCAAAGAAAAAAACAACACCACATTCAATACCACACACACACACACACACACACACACACACACGCACACACACAATAGCACGTACAGGAGCCCTGAAAACTAATTGTAGAGACTTTGTTGTCTCACTTAGAAATGTGTGAATGTCCTTCATCAGATCAAGTGCAGAGAATCACATTAACATTATCCTGATCCACTTAGAGTTTTATTATCGAAAACTACAATTAAAACTAAAACTTTTTTTTTTCGATAATTGAAATAAAATAGAAAATATAAGTATTAGATGAAAAACTTTAACTTATTTCATCTACATTTTAGCAACACTTCTAATTAACATCTTTTATATTTAAGTTGAAGTACTAAAATGAATAAAACTAAAATATATTAAAGCTAAATAGAAATATTTAAAAATACTGTAAATTTTAAAAAATGAAAATGACAGTAGGACAAAATTACTAACATTTTAACTAAAATTAAGATGAAAACTAAAAATGAATGCTATATATATATGTGTGTGTGTGTGTGACACACATTTCAAAAATTGTAATAATATTACTATGATTTCAAAATAAATTATATAATAGTAAATAAACAATACTAAAATAAATAATGATCCAATAACCACAAACAAAAAGTCACATACAGTAATACTGTCTTCATTGTCAACACTACATTTATTAGTTATCAATCCAAACCATACAAATTAAGTATAAAGTGTTATTAAGCATCCTTTTTTACAACCACTGACACTTGCTTTGATTTTTTTTGTGAACTAATGCAATGACATACAGACATTTTTAAGTGTGACTCAAGTGTCAAATATGTTTTGGTGCAAAGACTCATATTGACACAAAACTCGCTTTCAAATGCATACAAAGAAAATTGGGGTCACGGTTTCCCCTGACACAGTGACACACACAGTCCTGGGAAAAGCAAATGTGGCCGCTCTGTATTATTTGCTGTCTGTCAGAGTGCTTCTGCCTATAGGTCAAACAATATAAGACAAATCATCAAATGATATTTATTTAATATCGTCATCATTTCTCCTACAAAACAATGAGATTAAAGGAATAGTTTGCCAAAATGAAAATCTCACCCTCAGGTCATCCAAGATGTAGATGAGTGCGTTTCTTCATCAGATTTGGAGAAATGCTTTCCATCACTTGCTCAGCAATGGATGCTCTGCAGTGAATGGGTGCCGTCAGAATGAGAGTCCATACAGCTGATAAAAACATCACAATAATCCACACCCCTCCAGTCCATCAGGTAATGTCTTGAGTAGACAAAAGCTGAAACAAATCCATCATTAAGACATTTTTAATTTTAAACCTCTATTCTCTATCCATGATAACGCTTCCTCCAGTGAAAAAGTGGTCTGGTCTGAATCAGGAGAAAAATCTGCAAAGATCAAGCATCGTTTACAAGCCAAAACAGTATTAAAAAAATATGTGTGTGGATTTTGATGTAAGTGACAACAGAAGGTGGACTTTTTCACTGGATTATTATTATGGATTATAGCAGTGGTTCTCACTTCCAGTCCTGTTTGTACTCCTTATTTAACACAGCTGATTGAGATCATCACCTCGTTAGGAAAGAGATCCATGAACTGAACTAACAAGCTGATGATCTCAATCAGGTGTGTTAAGTAAGGGAGACATGCAAAATGTGCAGAGCAGGGGGCCCCGAGGACTGGAATTGAGAACCACTGGATTATAGGATTAGCATTATTATGGATTATGGACTCGTATTTTAGTTGGAAGCAACGGTTTAAAGTTAAAAACGTCTTGATGAATTTGTTTCTTACAAACACACAGCTTTTGTCTTCTCAAGATGTTAACTGATGGACTGGTTAAAGCTGCAGTCCATATGTTTTGCCTCATTGTCGCCATCTCTGTTTGAAAACCTTGAATTGCAGCTTTTTGCGGAAATATCTCGTTTGCGTGGGTTGTGTGCCGGCACGGCTCTAGCACAGATGAATCTAATATTTTGAAGAGTTTGTGTGGCAGTCAGTCACCGCACCGGTGTGGATATTTACTGTACTCCGCAATCACAGATTCTAGCCTACGTCTTGGAATATATGACCCAAATAAGAATTTTCAGCATATATTGCCATCTGAACAAGTAACAAGTCTAGCACGTTTGTACTTTCTTTTTTCTTTTTATCATCAACTTTTTATTGTTTTTTTTTACACACATAACATCCATTCAAAAAAGCAAAAAACAAAAAAAACAACAACAACAACAGACGTATAATCAATACTTTAAAGAGTCCAGTCAAAAGGGAGAGAGAGAGGGAGGGGAAAAAAGAAAAAAAGAAAACAAGTCATTCCTTTATATAATCAAGTATCGGCATGTTTGTTCTGACCAACTGAAGAAAAAAGCATTACCATAGATCTCGTTACTAATGGTGATTAAATCTAACGATCGGTTAGCTCATATCACATCTAACCGTGCAAATTAAGTATAAAGTGTTATTAAGCATCCTTTTTACAACCACTGACACTTGCTTTGATTTTTTTGTGAACTAATGCAATGACATACAGACATTTTTAAGTGTGACTCAAGTGTCAAATATGTTTTGGTGCAAAGACTCATATTGACACAAAACTCGCTTTCAAATGCATACAAAGAAAATTAGTCACGGTTTCCTGACACAGTGACACACACAGTCCTGGGAAAAGCAAATGTGGCCGCTCTGTATTATTTGCTGTCTGTCAGAGTGCTTCTGCCTATAGGTCAAACAATATAAGACAAATCATCAAATGATATTTATTTAATATCGTCATCATTTCTCCTACAAAACAATGAGATTAAAGGAATAGTTTGCCAAAATGAAAATCTCACCCTCAGGTCATCCAAGATGTAGATGAGTGCGTTTCTTCATCAGATTTGGAGAAATGCTTTCCATCACTTGCTCAGCAATGGATGCTCTGCAGTGAATGGGTGCCGTCAGAATGAGAGTCCATACAGCTGATAAAAACATCACAATAATCCACACCCCTCCAGTCCATCAGGTAATGTCTTGAGTAGACAAAAGCTGAAACAAATCCATCATTAAGACATTTTTAATTTTAAACCTCTATTCTCTATCCATGATAACGCTTCCTCCAGTGAAAAAGTGGTCTGGTCTGAATCAGGAGAAAAATCTGCAAAGATCAAGCATCGTTTACAAGCCAAAACAGTATTAAAAAAATATGTGTGTGGATTTTGATGTAAGTGACAACAGAAGGTGGACTTTTTCACTGGATTATTATTATGGATTATAGCAGTGAGCTCACTTCCAGTCTTTATTTGCATGTCTCCCTTATTTAACACAGCTGATTGAGATCATCACCTCGTTAGGAAAGAGATCCATGAACTGAACTAACAAGCTGATGATCTCAATCAGGTGTGTTAAGTAAGGGAGACATGCAAAATGTGCAGAGCAGGGGCCCCGAGGACTGGAATTGAGAACCACTGGATTATAGGATTAGCATTATTATGGATTATGGACTCGTATTTTAGTTGGAAGCAACGGTTTAAAGTTAAAAACGTCTTGATGAATTTGTTTCTTACAAACACACAGCTTTTGTCTTCTCAAGATGTTAACTGATGGACTGGTTAAAGCTGCAGTCCATATGTTTTGCCTCATTGTCGCCATCTCTGTTTGAAAACCTTGAATTGCAGCTTTTTGCGGAAATATCTCGTTTGCGTGGGTTGTGTGCCGGCACGGCTCTAGCACAGATGAATCTAATATTTTGAAGAGTTTGTGTGGCAGTCAGTCACCGCACCGTGTGGATATTTACTGTACCGCAATCACAGATTCTAGCCTACGTCTTGGAATATATGACCCAAATAAGAATTTTCAGCATATATTGCCATCTGAACAAGTAACAAGTCTAGCACGTTTGTACTTTCTTTTTTTTCTTTTTTTATCATCAACTTTTTATTGTTTTTTTTTACACACATAACATCCATTCAAAAAAGCAAAAAACAAAAAAAACAACAACAACAACAGACGTATAATCAATACTTTAAAGAGTCCAGTCAAAAGGGAGAGAGAGAGGGAGGGGAAAAAAGAAAAAAAGAAAACAAGTCATTCCTTTATATAATCAAGTATCGGCATGTTTGTTCTGACCAACTGAAGAAAAAAAGCATTACCATAGATCTCGTTACCAATGGTGATTAAATCTAACGATCGGTTAGCTCATATCACATCTAACCGTGCAAATTATTATTATTGTTATACTTTATTCTCAAATTATTAATGTTAACAACATCAGCATTGCGTGACTATGAGTATAGTGTGTATTAGCGTGAAGATTTCAATTTCTGTACAGTCTAATCTAATTGTCATGCCATTCGAATTTCATATTAAGAAATTCTTTTAACCCAAAAAGCAAACTATGCTTCCTTCGAACTAGTTTTCTTTAAAACACAAATCGTATGTAATCCCAGGCGCTCTGTAATCAGAAGCACATTTAAAACTGAAATATAATTTAATTTCATTCACATGGGTTTCATAAACATATAATCCTTTCTGGATTACAACCCGCCATCAAAATGATACATTTAATTATTCCAGCTGCTGTGAGAAAAGGCTATAAACGATCCGCCACCTGCAGGATCCTCACATGCGATATAGCTACTAGCTGGGAAAACTTCTTTATGTTTACAGACGTGATGTAATGACGCAGTGCCATGCTCGAATTTCCTGCAAAAACATACCCATACCACTCAAATTAGAAAATATTATTATAAGCTAACCTTTGTGAATCGGGCTAAAGGCGATAGTTTTTAACACTGGCTGGTTATGTACTTGCTCAAATATTGATTTTGGATCATTTTTAACCAAAAAAAAGTTACGGACTGCAGCTTTAACTTGTCAGCTATTTGGACTCCCACCCATTCATAAACTCAAACATTTCTCTTTAAATGATCTGAGCTGCTCTACATTATTTTAAAGCTCTATGTCCTTATACTGAATGACAATCTGGGTCTGTTTCAGGGGAAACATCTGTGACAAAGATAGTTAAATGAAACCCTGTTAACTCTCCTGAGCTATGAAACTGAAATCTTCTTCTGCTGGACTCTGGCCAGGTGCAGAATCACAAGCTGCTTTGATTCAGTGAGCAACAAGATGCCTGCAGCACTCAAACACAAAAGACAGACATTGGCAATCATCTCTTAGAGAGAGAGAGAGAGAGAGAGAGAGAGAGAGAGAGAGAGAGAGAGAGAGAGAGAGAGAGAGAGTGAGGGAGAGAGCTGAGTGATTATCTGAACAGACAGCGGTAAAGAAAACTCTGTTCTGTCTCTCCTGTAGAGGCATTGACATGTCTTATCTCTCAGTGTGAGGTCAGGATAGTGTGTTATATTGTGGTTGAATAAAGGGAGTTTTCATGCCACAGAAGAACCATTTAATATTATAAAGAACCTTTTTCTGCTATAAAAACCTATTGTGCAATAGAAACGTTCCGTGGATGTTAAATGCTCCTCATGGAACCATTGATGCCAATAAAATAACTTTATTTTTGAAAGTATATACATTTTTTTTTTTAAATTAACCAATGAAAGAAAGATAATTGGAGTACGTTTTACAAGAAAACAATTTTTCAGTCTTTTTTGCTTCAGAATTTCAAGTTCAATTCAATGTGTTACTTGCTGTTTCTTTGTAACTATTTGAGAAATGTTCTAGTAACTCCTGAAGCAAATCCTACAGCATTATTTTTCTGTGAAGATAGACATGAATTAGTCTGGGAAATCACAAAAACTTTATCAAATTTCAAAATACATTATAAACATTTATTTTTACTATACATTGAGATATATATTAAATTGTTTACATTTTATATTTTATTTAATAATTTACAAAATATATATATTTCTGTTAATAATTAGTTTTTATTTTATAGATTATTTCTAAATTATTCACTTTGTTTTATAATTTTTTTTTTTTACATTTTATTATTTAACAAATAATGAGTTTATTGATTTTTTTATAATATTTTTTTTATAAATGGAATGTTTCTATTTGTGATTTTTTTTTATTTTTATATCAATTGTTTTATTTATTGTTTTATAATTTAATTAAAATTTCATTTTTGTGTGTGTGTGTGTTAATTTTTGTGTCATTAAAATGCACATAGGCAACAGTCAGGCACTGCATTTCATCAATAAATGTGTCAAAGTGCAGCAAACGCCTCGCGGTTTAAGGAAGGTGTCAGTTGTGCCGCCCAGACACGCATCTCTGATACTCGCCCTCTCTTTACCATTCCTGCAACGTCTCTCATTGGATAAATAACACGTCACAGTCTCTAGCGCTTTTCATTTGAGCTGAGGAACAGTCTGTGTGCTGAAATAGGTTACGAGAACACACACACACACACACACTACCCCAAAGATCCTGCTGAATCTGTCAGAATCATAATTTACATTACATCTGCTGAACAGCACACAGATAGATGTCTACTGCTTTTATATAAATATTATTATAATGCCTCCTGTCTATCTCTGCCTTTTGCAGTATGCAGTATGTACAATGTGCACAGTATGCAAATTTTCTGCATGACAAACCTGCCTCATTTGCCAAATGTGCTGCGTACAACCAGAGGTACTGTATTCAACAATGCAATTCACCCAAACTGAACTTCCTTTTACAGTGTGACAAATAAACTGTGATTTTATATACTTCTTGACCAATTACATTACAGACAAACATTAAGACATTTTAACATAAAATTGGATTAAAAATTAAAGTGCAGGTATGATGCTAGCTGCAGATAGATTTTATAAATAGTTGAATTTTTTTTTATTTCTATATTTTGTCTTCATTTTAATTGTTAAGTTTTAGTAATTTTTCGTATGTTTTTGTTCACTTTTTAATTGGTTTTCCTTAACTTAAATATATAATATCTATACAGTTTTTATTATTTTTATTTCAATTTTACTTGCTATTTTAGCATATCAAGTTAAATTAAATTAAAATGAGAAACTATGAATTTATATATATATATATATATATATATATATATATAAAACAGTATAGGCTACTCTATTTCCAGTGTAATAACTGCTTTTCGTTATGTGAAAAAAAAGTGGCCCTTCAAAAGTTAATGTGAAGTCAGTGTTGTGCTCTTCATCTCCAGTAGGAGGCGTAGTCGGGACCCCTGAACCCCCAGCATAAGGAATCATTTAGGGTGGGGAAGGAATTTCTCCTGCTTAAGAGCCGGTGACTCACTGAGCCGAGAGAATTTGAGTGGGAAAAACAAACACACACACACACACACACACACACACACACACACACACACACACACACAGGAGAATAACAAAGTGAAGTAATTTTGAATGACTGAGAGAGAACGTTTCACCAAACAAGCCGTTCAGCCTGAAGGGAGTCAGCGCATGGATTTAACATGCTGTGGCAGCCCTCTGAGTGTGTGTGTGTGTGTGTGTGCGTGCGTGGGTGGACTGTGTGGGTGTGGTGTGTGTCAGACACAGGATTGTGATCAGCTGGCTGGTTGTAAAGTTGGTTACAAGCAACAAATGCTTTCATTCCAGTCAATTCAGGGAATAGGGAGTGTAGAAGATTTTTGGTTTGAAAAAAAAATAAAAATAACAAAAAAATAAAAAAATCAATTAAATGAAAACTTGCTTGACTTGCTTCATTTTAATCTTTTTTTTATTTTAATGCTTCAATTATTATTTTATTAAGTAAATTTGTGGGGCATGATGACAATTAAAACTAATTATTAAATAGATAAATAAATAAACAATTACTTTTATTATTTTTTTAAAGTTTTAGTTAAATATTTTTTATTGTAATTATTAACAATTAAAACTAATGGTCAAGAGTGTAGGTTGTGTTGACAATTTTAAAAAAAATTAAACAACTGTGATTTGTTTTACGTTTATTGCTTTCTTTTTATTGCTTCAATTAAAAAATGTTTTTAAAGTAAGTTCATTGTTTGAAATCAACAGTGAAGCATGGGTATGTTGACAAAAATAAAATAAAATATTAAATAAAAAGAATTAAAAATAAATGTGATTTGCTTTTCTTTTTTCTTTTTTAACGCTTTAATTACATTTTATATTAAATAGAAAAGAAAAGAAAGACAGAAAGAAAGAACGGAAAAGGAAAACATAAGAATGGAAAAATAAAATAAAGAATGGAATAAAAAACATCGTAAACACGTGTGTAGTATACAACACACACGCACACACACACACAATCACAGCGGTAGCAACTCTTGGAATTTGACATGCTTTTACTGCTGACTGTAAAGTTATGGAAGATAAACCTTTATAGCCAAACACCCATTTAATTAAACAGCATTCGTACCCAGACGCTAAAACGTCTCCCTGTACTGTAGATTACACGGTTTCTCCATGCTGATGAGTCTCAATTGCAAACCGCGCGATTCAATCTAGCGAATGATTCGCGTCCAATGAGTCACCACGCATAATTTATGCCATGTAGCATTAGCTAAACGTAAACATTAAACTCTGATGAGTCAAAGCAGCTATTTTGCTTCAACAAGCCCAAGATCATTGCTTTCCCATGTACAGTAAAGCACCTTTGTTTCAGATTATGCAAAACCTTATTGTGCAAAGAAAGAGGAAAAGGCAGCACCACTGATTATTTATAGCCTTTTCATAGCTAAATCAGTTATAAACTCATATTGTGTGCATAAAAACTGATAACTTTGTTTTACTGTGAGAATTCACACAGAACTGAATTCACACCGCTGATCAGTAAAGCCCCGTCAACACAATCTCTCAGATTAGCATTAGCCCAGGCGCTAATCTGCGAAACGTGAGTCCGTGACTCTGTCTTAGTACACTTATT
Organism: Onychostoma macrolepis; assembly: GCF_012432095.1. Classification (NCBI taxonomy): domain Eukaryota; kingdom Metazoa; phylum Chordata; class Actinopteri; order Cypriniformes; family Cyprinidae; genus Onychostoma; species Onychostoma macrolepis. Next base: position 27,825,256 of record NC_081175.1, read on the forward strand.
AGCCAACAAAACCACAGAACGCTCGCGTCTAGTGTGGGATTTCACCGGCATTCTAGAACTCTGGATGACCCTTTGATTGGCCGGGCGGGAAGTGCTGGAATATTCTGGAAGTCTGACACTGACATTCCACGACTGCAATACAAGAACAGATGGCAAGATTATTCTAGAATAGAACCTCACACCTGCCTCCATTTAAAACACTCACTGCTGGATCATTTAAGTCTTCTGGTGGAGCTACAAGTCTGGAATAATTAATTATGTTTTTGAAAGAACTCTCTTCATTCTTCATTCATTTATTTAATGATATAAATACTGTAAAATTTATGAAATATTATTGCAATTTAAAACAGCTGTTTTCTATCTGAATATATTGTAAAATGTAATTTATTGCTGTGATGCAAAGCTGAATTTTCAGCATCATTACTCCAGTCTTCAGTGTCACATGATCCTTCAAAAATCATTCTAATATGCTGATTTGCTGCTCAAGAAATATTTCTGATTATTATCAATGTTGAAAACAATTGTGCTGCTTCATATTTTTGTGGAAACTGTGATACATTTTATTTTTCAGGATTTTTTGATGACCAGAAAGTTCAAAAGAACAATATTTATTTGAAACAGAAATCTTTTGTAAAATTATAAATATCTTTAATGTCACTTTTGATCAATTTAATGCATCCGTGCTGAACAAAAGTATTAATTTATTTTATTATTATTATTTTTTTTTTATCATCTTATTTACCCCAAAGGTTTCAATGGTATATCTCAGTTTCCACCAAATAATAAGCAGCAAAAACTGTTTTCAACATTATTAAAAAGATATTAAAAAGAAATGTTTCTTGAGCAGCAAATCAGCATATTAGAATGATTTCTGAAGGATCATGTGACACTGAAGACTGGAGTAATGATGCTGAAAATTCAGCTTTGATCACATAAATTACATTTTAAGATGTATTAAAACAGTCAATTCAAATTGTAAAAATATTTCACAATATTACTGTTTTATTGTATTAATGATCACATAAGCACAGCCTGGGTGAGCAGAAGAGACTATAAAACTTGAAAAACATTGAAAAATCTTAATTATTCCAAACATTTGACTGGCAGTACATCTATTTTATTAAACTTCAGCATCAAATCACATGTCTTGTTGAGCAGATGTTACTTTACAAAGCAATCAGATTCAGTTTTCACCCGGGGGGCGATAAAAGCAAGAAAGAAACCATCTGGAAAACCATTGTTTCAAAACAGAAAGGTGACAAAAAATACATTTTCTTTGTAAAAACTAAAAATCTCCTGTTCATATTGATTACTGTCAAACGTCCCACATTTGAACTTGCTTTTTTATTTTTGGCTCTCTGAAGTATGCAAAGTATTTAATCTCACATGATGGTCTTAACTATCTAGACAAACAGACCTAAAGCACTTCACAGGTCTCCGTCATCTCATAGTTAAACATCTTCGACTACCTCACATGCCTCAAGGTCCACAGGCTTTGTGGTTATGTAATATTATCATCAGTCACATGCTATAATCCACGCTAAACTGAATTAAACCAATCTAAACCGGATGCCACGCCAAACGACCCGTTCAGCTCGGCAGAATGGAGAAACATGTGTCTAATTCCCAGTCGTGCCTGGCTTTCTGAGGAACGCCGCTAATCTGGAGCGTGTGGGGGAAGAGGAGGAGTCCTGCTGGACTAATGGAGGTCCTGATGGAGGTCTTGTGGTCTGCTTCATGGGTCTCATGACTGAACCAGGCTCTCAGCCAGAGTCAAACACATGACACGGCCGCAAGCTCCATACAGCCCTGACTGAACAGTGTGAAATACCATAAAAAGCCTTTTTACAGGAAATGGAAGTGTACGTTCGTGAATTTCCCTTGGGTTTCTATCTGAGAAGAAAGGGTTGGAATCAATTATATTTCAGCTGAGGCCAAGAACTTCAAACGTCAGGAAAATCTGATTCATAGCAAAACAAATCTGTCTAAAACCTTCATGGATGAATCGTTCATAATATATAACATGCACTATGCATTTACAAAATAAATAGGGTGATTTTACAAGTCACGCCATCTTTGAAGATAAATAGTTCAACTTCCTGTGTGTTTTGGACAGTTTGAGTTTCAAATTGAAACTCATGAATTCCAAGGAAGCCAATTTTGAAATTCTGTATTTCACCCACACTATAACATTTTTTTCTTACTTAGTATTTTGTCTTGTTTTCCAGTACAAATATCAAAATCTTAAATCCGATACATTTATCTGAGATTCAAAATTATTTAGCAAATTAAGTCTTGTTTTTGTGGAAACCATGATACATTTTGTTTCAGGATTCTTTGATGAATAGAAAGTTCAAAAGAACAACATTTATTTATTTTTGTAACATTATAAATGTCTTCATTGTCACTTTTTTTTAAAATTAATTTAATGCATCCTTGCTGAATTAAAGTGTTAATTTCTTTTTGTTTAATTTTACTTTCCCCAGTTTTTTTACAGTATGTCAAGGTTTCCACCAAATATTAAGCAGCAAAGACAGTTTTCATCACTGATAATAATCAGCATATTAGAATGATTTCTGATGGATCATGTGACACTGAAGACTGGAGTAATGACGCAGAAAATTCAGCTTTGATCACAGGAATAAATTACATTTTAACATACATTCACATAGATCACAGTTATTTTAAATTGTAAAAATATTTCACAATATTACTGTTTTTACTGTATTTTCACCAAATAAATGCAGCCTTGATGATCAGAGAAGACTTCTTTCAAAAACATTACAAAATCTTAATTTTTTTAATTAAAGTTTCCTAAAAAAATCTCTCAAAATTATGTGGGTTTTTGCTTAAAATAAAAACAAATATCCGTAACTCAAAGAGAATTTCTCTTACCCCATTTCTTTCTTGTTTTAAGCAAAGCTGAATTAATTTTGATACATTTCTCTGAAGACAAGACTAAAGACTTAAGAATGTTTAGATATTTGTACAGGAAAACAAGACAAAAATCCTGAGTAAGAAAATGCATTTTTTAGGAACTTCCCAGAAAGGCACTTTAGGAAGGATATGTGACAATGAAACTGAGCTATTGATCTGTATTAGTAATCTATATGATGACTATGCTGGAAAGCTTGACATTGAAGGTCTGAAAAAGAGTTCAATGGACATTAACTGCTATTGAAATTTTAATCACAAAGCCAGGAAGTGAATTTGCAGAGGTTAGGACAATGTGGGTGCGCCTGTGCCGTTGCTATAATCATGACTAATAAGATCATGTTCCCTTCATTGCCAACAGTGTGTGAGTCATGTTCACATGCACCCTTTAATCCCATGAGTAAGACAAACGGACAGTGAGATGGAATGTGCATCTTGTGTTTTCACTGTGTGAGAGGTGAAGAAATACAGAGAGAACGACAGAAAGAGATGAATACTAAATGATTGGCACTTTTACAATCTGTCTAAATAATAAAGGACTGAAAGATTCTGACAAAACAGAAGTTTATTCTGCTAAAGAACTGCCCGCTTAGACTAAAAAAAGCTCATTATCACTTTTTCTTTTTAATTAAATTGTTACATATAATGTTTTTTTTCCATTTAGATTTATTAATATAATTTTATCAGTATTGTACGTATGATTTTTCATATATTTATATTTTCATACATTTATTAATACATAAATAGCATTGAGATATATATATATATATATATATATATATATATATATATATATATATATATGTGTGTGTGTGTGTGTGTGTGTACTGTTTTTCACACATAATATAAAAATAAAATATATTATAATTGATCATAAAATTTCTACAGTTTTTTCTATTTTTTCAGATATTTATATTTATTCATATATTTCATATATATGAAAGAACAGAATGGGGTAGTCGTGGCCTAATGGTTAGGGAGTCGGGCTTGTAACTTGAATGTTGCTGGTTCGATTCTTGCACCGGCAGGAATTGAAGGTGGGGATTGTGAATGAACAGCACTCTCTCCACCTTCGATACCATGACAGCAAGGCTGCCCACTGCTCCGGGTGTGTGTTCACTGTGTGTGTGTGTGTGTGTGTGTGTGTGTTTGCATTGTTCACTACTCACTGCTGTGTGTGTGCACTTGGATGGGTTAAATGCAGAGCACCATTTCGAGTATGGGTCACCATACTTGACAATACGTCACGACTTAACAGAATGGATTATAATGTTATATCTTTTTCAGCTTGACATAGACACATTCAAATCATCAAACCTCCATAGTGGCACATCCACTGATTCACCTTCATCCATCTATAACATCCATCCATCTCCCTTTCTTCTTCTTCAGCACAGCCACAGTGATTCAGATGGAGGCAGTTCACCCGACCTGTCAGAAAAAAATGTGTGCAAACCAATGGAAAGTGTCAGGAATATTTTATGGTGGGGCACTAATGCTTTGCTGTTGATATGCATGCGTAACGTTAATGGCAAAACTAATGAGCTGGTATTGTGGTCTATGGCATTATATCATAGACAGACTCCTCTTTCTCCAGTTAGCAGAGCTCAGTGGAGTAAAGTGACCTGAATTTCTGAGCTTCAGTCACAGGGGAGTGATGCACAGCTAATGGCACAACTGCTATGAATGAAAGATACCGAGCACAGATCACAACGACTGTAAAGACATTCAACAGCCATTTGCAAGATGCACACTAGAATCTGTGCATCCATTATTAGGCTAAATGCAACTTAACAAAAATAGTGTGTGAGTATAAGCACTCTTTAAATCAACACCAGCTGCCACAACTATGAAAATGTCAATGGCTCAAAAATATTAAAATTAGTTGAATGATTTCATCTCATAATGTTAATATTATATCATGATGATATAATATCAACAATTGTCAATTGATCTGAGTGATTTTAAATAAATAAATAAATAAATAAATATATATATAGGAAAAAAACACCACCTAAAACATGAGACAAAAATAAATCAAATGTGTTACCTTTGACACATTTCTTATACTTCATCTTATTAAATTATGTCATCATGACCACAACCTTGAAGATAATATTTTAAACATACAATTCATATCTTATTTTGAAAATTGCAGGTTTCACTTTTTAAAATTAAGGAACAATTGCGTTTGTGCCACCAATTTGGAGCTCATGGTCATGTGTGATGACTGATGAGTCACATGAACACACTCTCCACCAGAGGTCAACAGGAAGAGGAAACAGGTCACACTTTTCTGTCTGTTTAGCAGTTACATGAATCTGCACTAAAGGACTCTGCCACTTACGTAATGCTTTTTCCCTAATGTGTGAATTTGACAAATAAACCTGCATTCATATTGGCACACTTCTTTTAAAATTCAACCTCATAGAAATCAGATCAGTCCAAAACAATGCCAAAAATCGTCCCTAAACGATCTTAACACAAAGCAAAAAGGAAAAGGTCAACTCAAAACTAATTTAGCAAACCAGATTTAGATTTCTTCATTTGTAGTGTTTTCTAGTGAATCATCACTTTCATTATTGCTCACATTAGAGTTAGTGATTTGAGTAGCCGAACCCTAGCAACCAATCAACACGCTTAACCGCATACAAACGCGCTACAACCTCATGGCACCTTAGCAACTCCATAGCAAAGGCCTGAAAACAAACCACAACATCATAGATTTTAGGTTCTGTACGTACAAGTCACATTTTCCTGAGTGGAAATGTAAAAAAATATAGACTGAACCTGCAATTAGATGAAAATAGGCTACATTGATTCACGTGATGTTTTGATGCCAGCCGTTACCATGATGATTACTCGGAGCTATTTAACCAATCAATATTTGATAAAAACAAACGGCTCTCACGCCAATATAACCACATAGTGATAAATAATTAATTTTGACACGAATTATTTTTAGTGTTATCAATGTTATTCACCTAAATGCTGCCAAATACAAAACAAAAGCTGACTGCATTTTGAGGGTTTCTTTACCTAAAACACTTTCCAACTGTCAGTCATTTCTACAGAAGGGCGGGGCGAAAGTTTCCATTTAAGGAAAACGAGGCTTCGGTGACGTCATACACTAGCCAGCGCCCCTTGAGCTGAAGGAGAGCGGCGGCAAGCGCGCGCCTCTGCGGGCGAGGAGGAGGACGTTCTGCGTACGCAGCCTTCAAAAATTGAGGGGGGGAATTAGAAATGCGGAATTAATATATATAGATTTTTTTTATTTTCATCATTTTTTTCCCGAGTCGTTCGCGAATATTTGTTGTTGTGAGTGAGGAGAATCTCTTTTGGCAGCTGATGTTGATTTAGAGGGCGTGTTTTTTTTTGTTGAGAGAGAGAGAGAGAGAGAGAGAGAGGGGGAAAGAGAGAGCAAGGGGGCGGGTGTCTCTCGCGCTAGCCTAGCGCAGCCTCACAGACGCTCGTGAAATCAACAAGGACGGTTTGCTTCCACATCTATCGCCTATTCTCGGGATTTTCTGGATAAACAACACCGTAATCGATGCGAGGCCTTCTAACAGACATTCGCCGCTGATTTTACGCCCGCGTTTTTTCTGTTTTTGTCGTTTTTTCCCCCCTCAGCGGAGCGTTCGTTGGATTCGTTATGAATTCCAGCCCGCTTCCTAACGGCAGACTCCTACCGGACAGCCAGAGCTGGAACTCCTCCGGTTCCGACGAGGATCTGGACGTCGAACCGGGACCCGGGCCGCACGGAGGGATTGCGGAATTCGGCGGGGTGCTCAGTAAGGTGGGTTACGATCCCGAATAATGCTTCCCGAACCGGGAAAGCGTGTGTTTGTGTGTGTGTGTTTCCACCTGATCCGATGTAAACAAACGTCAGGCGGTTGGATGAATGTCACGGAGCTTGTCAAGAAAATGTCCAAAATCGTAATCGCAAACAGTAATGTTAATTATGCCGATTTTAGGTAAGATATTTTGCATGGTGACATTACTTGCATGAGAATTAATCATTTTCTAACCTTAACGTTACCTATTATCGTAATATGCCCAGTGTTTTACTTCTGATGTGTTCCTCATTACTGCCCGGACGCATGGGTTTTCTTAATTAAATTAAGCACAAATCAAACGCGGTGCAACAAATACTACAAATGCTTAACAGTTTAAATAATATATGTGACCCTGGAGCACAAAAGCAGTCATAAGTAAGTTAGCACTGGTATATTTGTAGCAATAGCCAACAGCATTGTATGGGTCAAAATGATCGATTTTTCTTTTATGGCAAAAATCGTAAGGATATTAAGTAAAGATCATGTTCCATGAAGATATGTTGTAAATATATCTAAACTTAATTTTTGATTAGTAATACATTGCTACGAACTTCATTTGTACAACTTCAAAGGCGATTTTCTCAATGTTTGGATTTTTTTTTTTTTTTTGCTTCCTCAGATTCCAAATTTTCAAATAGCTGAATCTCAGCCAAATATTGTCCTATCCTAATAAACCATATGTCAATGGAAAGCTTATTTACCCTTATTACTGGTTTGCTCGCATTATAATTATACTTTCCATGGTGATTTCCAATGCATGGTGACCATATGCTACTCTTTAGACAGCAAGCCCCAAGGTTATGTTAACCAAGACTGTTTTTAGAAAAATATATTTTATGATAAATACTTAATATGTGATGCTTGGATATCTTTCTTTATGCATATATAATTCAGAAGGGGTGCAGCAGGTTCTGGGCAGAAGCTGGAGTTAGTCGGGGTTACTAGAGTTCATCTGCGCGTCTTTTCTTCCTGATGGGATTAAAGGAGAAAACCTCTCCTCATGACTCAGACAGCTGATCATCTGTTTTTGTGATGAGAGGAGCATATTCCATAAGAGATTAGTGTGTTATTCCACGTGCAATGACTTAAACCCTCTCCCATTTAAAGTATATCTATCTATATATTCAAGAACACAATCAATTGTTTTATTGAACTGTGCATCATATCGTCATTAGTCATCAGTATGGCTGTGTGCACACTCTTAGATACAGCTTTTTGTTTTCTTATAACAGTTTTGTTTCTCTACAGTGGACTAACTACATTCATGGATGGCAGGACCGCTGGGTTGTTCTGAAGAACAACACCTTGAGTTACTACAAATCCCAGGACGAGCGCGAGTATGGCTGCCGCGGTTCCCTCTGCCTCAGCAAGGCTGTCATCACAGTGAGTATCCCGGGGAAAGATCCTTCCAGACAGCCGTGGGAATTTCAGAGCTGAGCCAAATTTAGAATGATGGTGTGCATTCAAAACGAAAGCTTGAATTGGTTCAAATTGGAGATTGTCATGCTGCGAGCTTCAGAACTGTAGTTGAATGGAAATGCATGGGATGCATGATGTTTTACTGACAATGTAGACATTTTTTATTATCTGTCTGATTGGGCAGATAATATAATGCCTCATTTTTCTAATTTTTCATAATTCTAATTCTTGTATGCCAACTTCAGGATTACAAAGCAGCATATTTTTTGGCATATTGTGCATTATAATGTTTTAATACCTGATTAGACGCAAGGCATGTGATTTTACATCAATAACCCTGTTTTTGCATAACTCAGTGAATTGAATGCTTTATTGAAACTTCACTGATTGTTTTGGGCCATCGTATTGTTTATTGGATATTTATTGAATGATAAAGGTTCTCTCAAAATTGTAAACAAACATTCTGAAAACGTTAGCACAAAAAACATAATTTATACATTGCTCATTGTTTTTCTGAAACCATTTTAGTTGGACGTTCGTCTGACTTTTTACAAATGTTAATACTTATGGTTCAAAGAACATTCAAAAGTAACATTCCTATAATGTTTGTTTAATGGGAATGTTAGCAAAATCTTAGTTTAAATGTTCTTTTTTTAAAGCTGGGTCTGTATTGTTGCATCTCTAGAAATTAGATTTGGTATGATGGTTGTGCTTCACCTAAAATGATTATCGCTGAGGCAGTGGATGTGCTGAGAGCTTTTTTTAGGGCAGAGGAGAGGGAAAAAAGAGATTGACGGAGGACAGACACGATCCTTTGCCACAGGCAGCCGGCCAGGCACAGACAGACTGTGGCCTATCCCCCCCCCATTCATGCTAAAATCACACTCACGCACCTGCAGAAGCTGTTAGCCACTGTGAACTTTGCCTTCATGTTTGACTCAAACTGAGTAGTGGCAAATACTACTGAATGTATACAGTATCTATAGGTGCTTAGGTAATGAATGCGTACTGCTTAGATTTTGGGTTGATTGCTTATGATCTGATTTGGCTCGGACAAACAGAATGAAATGAGAATTCCCTGCATTGCGCTGAAGATTAACTCATGACCACACACAGATTTCGACATGTGCTGCAGCAGTCCATGCACACGCTCTGCCTGTATTATCTTGCGTCACCACTGAAAATGAGGAAACAGGGCGAAGGTTGTGTTGTTATGGAGACCGCTGGAGAGGTACAAGTCCTTATGGTGACCCTGTTACCGCTGGTCCTTCAATGATTAAACCAAAACCCTTACTGAAGATACAGGGAAAGGAACATACAAGCATTTTCTGAGTTGTTTTAGATGTAAGAAAATGTATAGAGAAAATACAGGAAGTGAAATCTGAAATAATCGGGCTTGATGGAATGGTTTTATAGGTTTGTGACTGTGCACAGCCTGCGCTCAGGTAGTACATGTTTAAAGTTGCAGGTCACTGCTGTGTGTTCGACATTCTAATTTGATGCTTTGCATTTTGGCTTTGAGCGAGAGAAAAATGGCTCCTTTGTTTCAAGACTTGAGAGTGACTCTTTTTCAGCTGTGTATTTGTTGAACTCCAACCTTTATGGGTAATTATAAATATTAACTTTGGTATTAAACGCAAGCGTGTGGTAGAAATGTGATGTTTATGGTCCAAAATTAACTTTAACACCTGCCAATGGTGAGTGAATTGGTAGAATTTATTAGTTAAAAATATTCTCTACCGGCCTAGTTGTTTTTTCCTTGCATATTAGTGTTAAACACTGCAGGTTACTGTGTGCATATAAGCCATTTCTCATCTCTGTATCCATTCAGAATATTTCAGTTTTGTTAGGTTTTTTTTTTTTTTTTTTTTTCATATTTTATTTGGCTTAATGCAAGGAATATTCCTAGTTTTTTGAGAGTTTTGTACTCTTTGCATTGAATCGCGTGTTGCTTACATCAGTGAGAGTTAGACGCTAACAGTTGGATTTCAACTAGAGGTCGACCGATAGTGGATTTTACCGATAGCTAGGTTGGACCACACTGGCCGATACCGATTAATCAACCGATAGTTTTCAAAATGGATACTGAAAGAGAGCTAGTGCTTTACTATTTAAAAAAAAAAAAAAAAAAAGCAGCAACAGTACTGAACCATACTTTGTAAATGAATAAAAATATTAATATTATTTACTATATTGATCATTAAAGTTATTTCATAATTTGCTAATGTTAAAAGAAGAAACTTTAAAATGTAAAAATATAGCCTATTCAGGGCTCGCAAAATCGCCTCCAGTCGGCCTACCAAAATGTATCACTGCCTGCCCGACGGGCTCCTTAAATACAGATCTCCCGCGGGTCCTTAAAAACTCTGAAAGTGAGTTGTATGAAAATTAAGGCCATAACAAGTTTTAAATACGTTAAATGGTATAAGAAATGTCTTAATTATAATTTCAAGAGGTCTTACAGTTGGGGACGGAAAGACAAGAGTCGCGATACGGCCGGATTAAACTTCAAAAGGCAATGATGTCATTGAATAAATATGAGCGCTGCACGTTTCAAGTCAAAACGCGGCGCGGATGTCTTTATGTGAATGTATCTGAAGGGAATCGACTGTCCTCAGAAAGAGTCTTTGGCATTTTAATTTAATTTTACTTATAATTCCTGATAAAGCAGTGTTTATGAGCGTGGAGCTGCTTTGTGTACAGCCTTTCCGGGGAAACCACAATATTTCAGCGCTCCTAAAGCGCCACCTCGTGGCAGAGAATGAATTTGCATTTCCAAAAAACCTTTCTTGCTGTTTATGGTCAGATCAATGCAAATATCAACTCATGTTTTTACGCAGCAAACACATAGAGTTGTAAATGAGAAAGAAGTTGATGTGCCTTCTAAAAATCTAATCAATTAAGACAATAATATTTATACGTTTTAAATTAACATAATAATTTATATGCTTGATTGATCCCTTTTCATAAAAACGGTCTATAGCCTGAAACGCTGTTGTATAAGATTTTAGTTTTTGTGAAAACCTGTATCTGAACTGTAAATCATGTAATTTTATGGCTCAAAACTGTATGTTACCATAGACATTGTCTAACCTCGCTCATTCTGTGTTCATTTTACTTGTGCAGCTCTTAAAATGGGTCATAAATTGCCTTAAATATATTTAAAAAATTCTGCAGATACCTGTAAATAGTGAAATAAAATTCCTTCCTTCATATTTGTTGATATTTGTGTATTGAAAATATTTTTGATTGACATTTAAACTCATATATATGATTTTCTATATTTAAAAAAAAATTATAATAATAATAAAATAAAATAGTAATTTTTTAATTCGGGCTAGTTAAATTAATTTTCGGGCTACCAAAATCTGAAGAGTACCTGCCCGAAGGGCTACCAGGGATTTTAAATTTTGCGAGCCCTGCTATTAGTAGCTAATAGTGAATGTTGAAATGAAAACACTCTAACAAGGAACAATACTTCTACAGTTCTCATTAATGCTACGAATGGACTTTTATTGTTAAATGTTACCATTTAATTTCAACAGTCATGCTTAAAGATGGCCTACACAAGGCCATAGCATTAAAATTACATACATATGGATATTGTATGTGTACTCACACACTTTATTTGCTTCTATTTTTTTAACACTTGATAATTATCTAATCAAAAAAAAAAAAAAAAAAATGTTAGTCGCGCAGAGCTGCGTCTAGGAGAACTCAGAGCTATCACACACACACACACACACACCAGACGCTTTGCGTTCAAATCAAGTGGCGGTCTAAAACAATTTATTTAAATCACCAAACGGACATAAGTTTGCTTCAAGAATGAACAATGTGGTATAAATGTGTTTGAAGTTCGTTGTTTAAAAAAACAGAGCAAGTGGAAAGAGAATGCGCGATCTATTACAGCTCTCTACATGAAGCATACCGACTTTATTAGAGCCACAGAAAGACAAACGTTTTGCTGAAAAATGCACAATACATAATTTATAGCCTAGGGTGAAGTCATTATATACATTCACACCCATTTGGGACAAATGTAATGTAATTTAATAGAAAACTATGTGAATGGCGCTCTGTTCCGCGGCAGGCTTTTCTGTCGGCTGTATTTAAATGCGCGTCTGGAGTTTCCCGCTCTGTGCAGCGCACAGTGTCACGTGTCAAAATAAACAACACGTGCTGTCAGTGATTTCCGCCTCTAGAGGCCGCTCTCGTACTGTATAATGCCAGCGGACCCTTCTCAGCCATTCCGGCAACGGTTGCAAACCGGAAAACTATCGGCATGGATTTTTGCCGATAACCGATATTTATGGCAATCAACTATCAGTGCCGATTAATCGGCAAAACCGATGAATCGGTCGACCTCTAATTTCAACCATGTATTATTTTCCAGTTCCTCATAAATTTACCACTGTGTTTAAATTGTTTTCTTTTTACTCACTTTGGCACGTGGTTGCTGTTTATTGTGCACCCTGGGCACTGGATGAGTTTGGGCCTTTCTGTGTAATCTCAAAAAGAGGGCAAAAACAGACACATTTTTTCATTTATAGTGCATCTAAACGTATTTCTCTTTCTCAGTAAATCTTTCTTTCAGAATGCCGTTCTGGAATACGAAGCAGGTTTATTCAGATTGATTCAGCACACACACGGCAGCAATCTGTCCTCGTAAATCCTCACAAAAACAGGTTATTGTGTCATTCCGCTCTTCCTGCCTGCGATTACGCTGTCCTCACATGAGTCACACATACTTAAACCACACACAAACGGGACCACCCTAAAATCAGACTGGCTTAACCCTTGCAGACACAACAGGATTACACCGTCCACGTGAAGGCCTCATTGTGCGTCCTTATAAAACTGGGTCTCGCTGGTTCAGTGCTCAGATCAGCAACACTAGCTGAAAACACAAGCTGGAAACCGTGATAATTGTGCTTTTGTGAGACACTCGAGCTGTTGTATTGGACTTGATTAGATTTGTGAATGTCAGACCTCAGGAGATGGAGACGGATTGTGAAAGATCAATCAGTGTGACGACAAAAACAATTTCACAGACACTCAGTCTGACTTAATCGGTCTGTCAGCAAGACTTAACGAATCCAATGTACTGTTTTGCCATTGCCTGATTTCACATTGAAACTCAAGCAATACTTTTCTTATTACGCATGCTTGGGGTTAGTGATTTGAACAAACTTGTAACCAGAAATTAACTTAGCTCCATGAAGGGGTAACATTGTTACAACCATTTTAACAATTCAATTTTTATAATTACCTTATTAAATATATCTGTGTTGTCTTTCAGGTCAAATACTTAAATTTAACTAATTACTTAGTCAGTCAGAATACGATGGTTATAATGCTCAACACTAACCTGAGCAGATCCAAATGCAGTGCTGAAATCAACACTTTCCATTCATTTTTTTTTTTTATTACACTTTAACTCTTTCCCCGCCAGCGTTTAAAAAAAAAAAAAAAAGTTGCCAGCCACCGCCAGCATTTTTGATGATTTTCACCTAAATTTGACGGCCCTCAGAATATTTTCTGCTATGAATATAAGAAAATATTATATATCAAAATAAAGAACCAAGCCTCTGCTTTTAAACAAAAAAAAGACTATTTTATTCTATCTTCATGTGTTCATGTTTTATCACCATTTGAATGCAGATAGGTTTCATCAAAAATACAACATTTTGGACAAAAAACTGAGAAAAATGCATTTTTATGAAAGTAGTGCATTTTCAAGCAAAATACATTCAGATGTCATATTCTTTCACCTGTAAATAATTATATGAATAATTTAAATTGCATTCAATAAACAGAACAAACAAACAGACACACACACACACACACACACACACACACACACAAACAAACATACATACATACATATGATTATACACACACAGGCTACGTACATACATATGCATACATATACTGTGCACGCACGCATGCACACACACACATGCATACACACATGCATACATACACACATGGCATGCAGATAGATAGGTCTATAGATAGATTGCGCCCACACACACACACACACACACACACACACACTCCTATTCAGATCGACGAATCGGTTACAACTACAGATGTTTCTGTGTCTGTAAATGTCTGTAAATCTCTCTCACTGACTACTTAATCCCGATCAGATTCAAAATGGTCAAAACATGATCTACATAGGCTATATGATCTATATATGCTCTACATTTTCTCTGATCCTTCTATTTATGCCGATCGTCTTCTATTCGCACCCTAAAGACCCGGAAGTCCAGTAACTCATTCAGGACATGCGCTAGGGCTTTCCTTACCGTAATACACCTAGAACACGGATTGCCGTAAAAACTCGTCAATGGCGGGGAAGCGTTGTCTCTTAATTGACGAGATATCTCGTCAATGGCGTTGAAATAGTTAATCATCATGACAGCCGTAATAGATTTAGTTGTGTAGGATTTATTTATTTTTTGCACCCTAATCTTGAATTATGGGGGCATTTTTGTCCCAAAGCATCTGGTAATTTGTTAAATTTAGCATGCAACTTGTCTTGCACAGTTTATGCTATAAGGTCAAATTAACCATCAACCATTCCATGTCAAATCAGCCAAATTAATTTTGTTAATATTTTTTTCTGAAGAAAGACATGACAAAATGACAATTTTCAGCTGAGATTTGGAGTCAAACCACAGGGGGGCAAAAATTACTTTAGTAAATGGCAGCATCATTATTTTGTTTTTACACAGAGATTGGTAGGTCTATTAGGGAAATCTGTTGACTTCAGTAGTTTTTGATGCATTATATGCCAATGGTGACAGTTCAAAAATGGGGAAAAGCACCACTAGAATTTTTTCCCCCAAAAGTTAGTATGCCTCTTACTTGAGAAGTATTAAAGATATTGCCATAGCTAGTTGAGGAGACACAGAAAGATACTATAGACATTTTGACTTGAGCAAATAAGCAACAATGTAGCAACATGCTAAAAACCACTCAAAGCCATAAGCAATCTCAGGACATCACCTACATCACCGTACAATTGTGTTAGCAGGTATTTTAGGTGCTTTTTCTGTGTTTCGGTTCATAGTGTTTTGAGTCGGATCTGTTATCAACGGCTGTATTCAGCCCAAGAAAAAAAAACATCAATACAGCGGCCACGCCACACAGCTTTCAGCTCTCACAGTGCATTGAACTTGAACTATGTGCTTTCGCCTGCCAAGTTTTACCCTCACGTGAGCTGGAATTCTCTTGTTAAGCTCTCCAAAAGCGTGGCCCGTAAACATGCAATTTTTCCTTTGAGCTACACTGGACCTGGACTATGTCATGATCTGACAGGAGAAGAGAAGTTCTCTCAGTCTCTTGGTTTGTCAGGGATATAGGGAAGGACGGGTACCCACAGGTACAGGTTATTCTGGTGCAGGGCGGGTCATTGCAAACGCCGCCATGGGATCTAAAGTGCAGCGCTTGGCTCATGTCAGGACAGGCAAAGTTCTTAATAGAGCTGAGTTTACAGAAGAAGAAGATAAATGCAGTAGAGGAAAGGCCAGTGCTTGGGTTGCACCATTCTTACCATTTGTTGATAATGCTCTTGTGCTTTTACTTTTTGCAGACTAAATAAAACTGGTTTTTGGTAATTGGGCCAGTAAAAATATTGCAAGTATAAAGAGCAGAAAAATCCTGAATGTTGAGCCCTGGAAGGTAGTTGGATTAGTGGAGAGAAGTAAAAGGGAACATGAAGAGACACGGGAGGAAAAGCAGAAACCGTAAAGGCGATTTGAATGTGGAAACAGTGTGTATCAAGTTACTCTATTGTTTTGACCTGTTGGTTTTTGTTTCTTTTTGCTGGTTTTATTAAAGATAAAATGGATCAAATGTAGGTCTTCCTGTTGAAGATATGTCTTGCTTTCTTTGGTGTCCAAACCCTGCAGGTCCTGTGTGTATTCTCATGTGGGTTTTTTTAGATCATTTATGTGGGTTTGTGCTGAATATCATTTAGATTGCTCTCAGTCCAGAAACGGTTTCATCTATCCAAGCCTAAACCACAAGAGAAACTGATCAAAACTGCTACCAGATGAGTGACCGACCCGTCAGTCTTCTGTAAACAACTGACTTGATCTTCATGTAGCCTTACGGTTGTGTGCTGAACTGCTCTGGCGCCACAAAGTGGGAAAATTATTATATGATCTTCCCGACCTTTGCATACCTTTTTTTTTTGTAAATAATTTACACACAGCTGTCTCACTGAATGGGCAGAGTAGTTTATGCAGCAAACAACCAATGCATGTTTACTCAGTAACAGAAAAGGATTCAGTTGTCATCAGTTTGCAGCTGTTTACAGCTACACAGAGAGAGAGAAATGAAGAGCAGAGACTGTTTTTATGGAGGCACATCTTTTCTGTCGGCAGCGGTCA
Organism: Onychostoma macrolepis; assembly: GCF_012432095.1. Lineage (NCBI taxonomy): Eukaryota > Metazoa > Chordata > Actinopteri > Cypriniformes > Cyprinidae > Onychostoma > Onychostoma macrolepis. The sequence continues at coordinate 27,841,850 of NC_081175.1, forward strand.
CCAGGGTTCAATAAACGGTGTGTAATAGCCTTTCAGACATTAAATGAAGCTGCTCTCTGGTAAAATAAAACGGCAGCTTTAGTACTTTTTGTAATCGCAGACCAGCGCTGTAAGGCGTGCATAGCCTGGAAAATGTTCATTTTCATCAAACTGAGGTCTAGCTTTGTGTGCAAACTAAATTCAGAAATGACACGGCAAAATGTGTTTTTAATGTCTTCATAACTGTTTTTCCAGAGTGTGGATTCATTTCTGAAACTATCCATGCATGCATTGTTTCTGAGAAGATCTAAATCTGTGCTTATTTGCACACCTGCCTCTTTTTATGAAGTAGGCTAATTCTTATAAGTTTATAAATATCACTTAACAGCAAAGCCCAATGCTTTCACCACGCATATACACACACACTTGTATTGGCCTCCTGAATATTTGATAAAGGCAACTGTGTTTGTAGTTACAGCTGCCAAAGAGAGAAAGGGAGTCAAGTGCATTTTAAAATGTCAATGACTGTGTGTGTGTCTGTGTACATTTGCATTTTCGATTAGTGTGCTGTGCTAAACCCCAGAGGAGTGCTATCAAGCGGCTTTTTCTCATTCTCACAGCCATTGTGTGCATGTTCTCACCTTCTGTCACATGGTGAACTCTCTGCTCTGTGCTGAAGTCATGGCTGTGCTGTGACCTGCTTTGGTTCATACCACAAACCATAAACTAGTGTACTTGTATTTCTCGTATTTGCACAGACACACAAGCAGCTCTCCATGTCAGAAATAGATGGTGGTTCCGGTCTTCCTTTCCTCAGCTTGACCAGCACAGTTTCTGTGTCAAAACCTCTCAGCAGTCAATCTTTGGAAAACTGCTTTGAAAACAATCATTATTTTTGCAGTTGCGTTTAGTAATGCTAGTGGCACAAATATTTCACACTATCTTTGAATTAATAGAAATGATTGATCTCTCAAAGTTGTTGTATAGCTTTATAAGACTTGAACTATTCTGCAGTTTCTTTTTTTTGTCCTTTCTGAAGCTTGTCTTGTCCACTTTTATTGTATGAAAAAGAGCAGGCTTGGTATTTTCATAAAATACAAAAACTAAACCAGCAGCACTTGTGGAGTAGAGAAATGAAAGAATCTTGAAGCTGGAAAGAAATCTGTTCTTTATTTTGCAAACGTGTTTCAACACACAAGCCTTCATCAGAGCTAAACTCATTGAAATACATTTCTGCAAATGCGTTTTTAAACACTGTAATAACAAAAGTTTTTAATTTAAAATTCTTTTAGAACCAAATCTTCATTTATCCCAGAAGGAAATAGACTTTTCAAATAGCATTTCATTTTCAGTTTTGGTCAATATCACCTCCTCTTACTGGGAGTTTTATGTGTTAAATGCTAGTAAAAAAGAGGACATAGGATACTTACATTTTTAAATGTTACAGCACTGAATTGGTTGCATCACCTCTTTTAATTGCACTCCTACGTTCAGTAATATGATCTATTTCACAACAACAGTTTTTCCCAAAATAAATTTGTTCGTAAAGGCATTGTATCAAACATAAGATTTTTAGTATTACATGTAATGAAACTTTTAATACTTTATAGACAGGATGTTTAGAACATTTACAGTTTAGTGTCAAGTATCTCTAATGACATCAGTTAAACAGGTTAGATTAGTATGGTTGGTGATCACAGTTGTTGAGATTGTGAAGATGGAGATGTTTTGTTGTGCTTCGTCTCTTTAAATCTTGAGGTAGTCGCTGCAGAGCTGCTGGAAAGTTCGATTAGCCCAATTCTGCTGGAGCCGTTGAGCGCCTTGGGCTTTCAGAGGGCGTTTGTTAAAATGGGTTTGAGTGAATCTGTATGTGAAGGTGTCAAACAGGCTCCATTACGGATCAAACAGTCAGTGAACCCTGAAACGTCCTGTAAAGAAAACGGATGCTGAAATGAGGAGGAGGTGCGAGCAGCGCGGAGACACGGGGATGTGGGAGGGAATGATCTGTGATATTTTTAAAAGGGTGGAACAAGTGAAAAAAGAGGCTGTGTATATCTGAAATGGAAGGAAAATAGAGGTGTACGACTGTCCTGTTGTCTGAAACGGGAAGTTTGCTCCCTTGTGCCCTCCTCCTGATGAATTCCTGTTTGGTGACCTGGGGGTCGAGTCAGAAAGTCCCTCTGCTCATCTCTCCTGTCACCTACTTCCTTCCTCTAAGATTTGCTCTAACCAGGACTCTGTCTGGACATTTAAATCACATATAGATGTACTTTAACATGTCAATAACAGCGGGTTAGTTAGTCATATGAAATGCTCTCTTCCTTTGCATCCTGTGTCCTAACCTGTGGGTCATGTCACCAGCGTGGCATTTGTTTCCTTTGTTCAAGCTGAAGTCCCACCTTCCTGTGTTTCTGATTTCCCAAAGCACAGATCCAAGACTGAATTGCTCAGTAAACACCAATTTACCCATTCTCTCTGAGCCTTAACGTCTATCTCTAACCAGCTCCTGATATCATTTTTTGCTGGTTAATCACATTCAAGTGTGGACTTCAGCACACTGTGCTTATTTCACACCCTGGAACATGTTATCGTCATGCTTGTTTGTGATTCAACACGCCAAACCTCTGTTGGGACATTTTTTTCTTTAAATGTAGACCTCAAAATGTCAGGCTGTGGCTACTATGAATATGATTTTAGGAAGTAATTGATGTATATTATTATTCAATAATTTAATTGTCTTGTCTTTAGTTAAAGGAATAAATAGTTCACCCAAAAAATAAAAATGAAAATGTCCTCACCCTCAGCCTATCCAAGATGTAGATGAGTTTTTCTTCATCAGATTTGGAGAAATGTAGCATTCCATCACTGTCTCGGCAATGGATGCTCTGCAGTGAATGGGTGCCGTCAGAATGAGAGTCCAAACAGCTGATAAAAACATCACAATAATCCACAAGTAATCCACACCACTCCAGTCCATCTGTTAACTTCTTGGACGCCAAAAGCTGTGTGATTGTAAGAAACAAATCCATCATTAAAACATTTTTAACTTTAAACTGTCCCTTCTGGCCAAAATGTTAAAAATTCCTGAGAACCGCTGGCAGACCATTATTCGGTGAATGTAAAGCGCATCGTGATGTTTTCACTTTTGCTGTGTGGCACATTGAATAATTTAAAAGATGTTGTATAACTGTTGTCAACAGCCTATAAAATACATTTAATTAGGCAACTGAGAGCTTTTAGTCCATTTGTTTTGTGCAATTAAAATTTAGCATCAAATGACTGACTGTAAATAAATGCACTTCAGCATCTCTTGTACTTCTATTTTCTTTTTTGCAAGCTTAAATAATTAAAGTTAGGTTATTATGTAGATGCATATAACAGATTACAAACTATAGATGTGTCTGACTTGTATAATTGTAATGAATAATCAGATTTTGTTGACTTTAGATGCAGTATTTATCTATTTTCTTGCTGTAGCTGTACAAAAACCATACAGCTGGGTATATTTGCACACTGTGTTTTACTCTCTGGTTGCAGTACATAATGCATCATTCTTATGTTGCCGCACACGATGTGTTGATTATTGTACTGGGATTCTGTATATGTCACATTTCAGTTAGTTGTTGACACAAATTTCACAGGCTCCCTCACTGTCTGTCTCCTTGTGCTGTTGTGACTTTGCACACGTAGGCCTGTGTGTGTGTGTGTGCACGCACTGGGAAGCTGATCTTTGGAAAGGGAATGAATGCATCCACCCAGAGTGTTTGAAGTTCAGTTCACGTGTAGGACTGAAGATTTCCAATAATGCACTGAGAAAGCAAGAGCTCTGTACTTGCTCTTTCTGTCTCTCTATTTCAATTTTTCAATTGGCATGAAGTATTTACATACAATATCGTCAAAGCATTTTACACAAAACAAGTAATGTCAAGAAAAAGATTACAACATAAATAACAATACAAAATGTATTAAAATAAGGTGCTAAGTAATGAATATAAATAAGATTGTGTGTGTAAGATACATATTTATATGGCATAAAATATATGATTATATATTAAAATGGGTGCTAAGTAAAAAAAAAAAAGATTGAATATATATAATATAAACTATTTATATGAAAACATGGAAGAAAACATATATTTTATACATTAAAATAGAAAATAGACATTTATCAAGATGTTATGAAGAAATGTTTTGTATTTTCATTACAGTATATACTATGAAGTTATATACTGATTTTACTTGTGTCCTCATTAGATGATTGAAGGTGTGTGGTCATGTTATGTTTTACAGCTCTACTAAAGCAGGTTTACCCACAATGCAGCACTATCTGAGATGGAAGCACACACGAATCAACAGATAGCAGTCCTGTTTAACATCTGTGTGTCAGTGTTGTGAGATGTGTGTTTGTGTTTGTGTACACTGCCGTGCGATTGATGGTGTCTCGCAGGTTCAGTCAGTCCCATGGTGACGACCCTTGTGTTTATTTTAGTGTCTCTTCTCAGTACCCACTGTGACCCTCTCGGGGTCCCCCTGCATTGCCCACCGTGTCTCGATTTTCCATTCCCAGAATCCTGCTCAATGCTTTTCCCATACAAGCAGTAGAATGTTCCCGCGTCAGTCCATTCTGGGTTCCATGCACAAATATAAGCACTCCTAAATCTAAACTGACATTTTCAACATCATAACAGCCGTTTTTCAAACACTGTCATTGTAAATGAACAACAGATCCGACCGACTGAGCTTGTCGCAGTGCATTCTGGGATCGCCTTTTCTGCAAATGCATCTTATAAGGTAGCATAATGTTTCTTGGTTATGAATAGTCTCTCACTGTGAACGAGTCTCTTCGTTTTCTCACAGTTTCCTCTGAGTTCTGGGTTTGCAGTGGGAAGATGCTGTTTCTATGTAAAGCCTATTTGAGGCTTCTGGCTCTCTGTGTTTGTTTGTTGTTGTGGTTGTGTTTTGTGGTGTGATAAGTAATAATCATCTTCACTCAGATGTGACTGATTATTCTCTGTCCTTTTAACACATGCAGCTTTGGTCTCATTAAAGCCTGTTTCAGTCCTCATGTGTCGTCCTGTCATGCTTCTTCATATTGTGATCAGCGTCAGGCTTTGAATGAGCGCCCCACGCTTCACCCAGAGGACCAGGTGTCTGTTATATTGTTTGGAGTATTTCTAATGCTCTCTGTTGATGTAGCCTGATGTGTGTATTTGTAAGAACTTGGGTTATTACTCACGTAAGTTGTGTCATTTCCTGTGAGTGAAAGCAAAATATATAGTTTTCTTTTTTTATAGTGCTGCCCTCGGTGGTTGCATGTAACAACAAACATAAATTGTGACTTCCCTAAAGTGGTTGTGTCAGATCCATTTTTGACTCATGAGTCTGAATCGTTCAAATGACTCACTCACTAAACTTCAGGTCATTCCTTTAAATTAGAAATTAGAATTACTACTATCTTGGCTGGATGATATGGTTTAAAATTAAATAAATAAAAATGTATTTATCAATAATTGAATTAATAATAAATATATTTAAGAAAAATATTTTTTTTTATATATGTATGTATGTATATGTATGAGAGAGAAATTATATAATGAATATAATTTAATTTATAAATACAGAAATTAAATGCAATTTTTTTTAATAAAAATAAATTAATATATAAATAAAGAATTAATAGTATATTTAGTGTGTGTGTGTGTGTGTGTGTGTGTGTGTGTGTAATGATATATAATGACAAATACTGGTGTGTTCTCGGATAGTGGGAGGCAAAAGAAAAGGAAGGGCTAGAGGAGTGCAGTATATCAGACTGAAGGAGAGGAGTGTTTGACTCCTCATCTGGTTTTCATAGAGCAGTGTGAGGTCTGCAGAGATTAACATCTGGCAATAATACCCCGCACACACACTCAGACATGGCTGCTGTTAGTGTTTTTTTTTTTTATTTATTTTTTTTTTTTTACATTTCCCAGCTGGCTCTGTGGGTCAAGGCTCTCTCTTTTCTTTTGGTTGTGGTGGTTCTGTCTAATATTGAACTCACTTAAAGAATTTTTTTAGTATATTTTAGTAAAGTTTGAATTTTTATCATATGTCAATGAACAAAATCTTGTGTAATATAACTTGTGCTTGTTTGTTTGCTTGCATTAAATAAAAATTAGTGCTGTCAATCGATTAAAATTTTTTATCGCATTAATCACAGTCATAGACTGTGATTAGTCACGATTAATCGCAAATTTAAAATACTAGGATTTACCTGTAATTGTGTTGGAAATAAAGAAATGCATGACAAACTAGTTTAGGGAAACAGAACCTTTCACACTTCCGCCAGATATGAGACATAATCCTACTAATAACTTCCTTTTGCGATATGCTATATATAGCCTTTTTTTATTGCTGTACAGATTAGCATGTACACATTAATTATTATGAAAATATCCAAATCTCAAGAAAATCACATACAAACCATATCCTATCGTAATCGTGTGTTTATTATCTAATATAATCGCCTCTCCGTTCTTAAGTTGCCAGGTGTACATTCCAAGTATAACACACATTAGTAAAAGGATCTATTTTCAAATTTTATTTGTCTATATACACTTTGGACGGCTGCGGTACTTTATAAAAGTAGCCCAAAAAACCGCAACCCACAGCTCTGTAATTTTTCCCACGACTGCATTTTCAAAATAGCCCAACAATTGTGCAGGAAAACCGCGACCCTGGTAAGACTGGTTCGCTGTACCCTTATCACAATGATAGATAACCTTCCGCGCTGCGATGACTGACTACAAGAAGTTGGGGTCAAACCTTATCGAATGATTAATTTGCGTTTAAAAAAATATAAACGCGTTAATTTTTAGATTAATCGCATGCGTTAATGTCGACAGCCCTAATAAAAATATACTACTACTACTACTACTACTGTCTAGTACTGAGTAGTTGTGGTTTATCAACAACAGATTGGATTCTTGGATCCCTCCCTCACTCAAAGCACCTTGTTTATAAATGTACAAATATGATTGTCATTTAGTAATGATGTTTGATGATCAGATAAGTCTAATAAGTGTTCTCTCTGTGTCTCTGTAGCCTCATGAGTTTGACGAGTGCCGGTTGGACATCAGCGTCAATGATAGCGTGTGGTATCTACGTGCTCAGGACCCAGAGCATCGCAACCAATGGATCGATTCCATCGAGCAACACAGGGTGAGTGTCTGTCTTTACCCAGCATGCTCTTCTCTCACACAGCCCAGACTATTGATTTATCAGTATTAAGTCTGGTTTCTGGCTGAGAACTGCCTATGTAGATGCAATCTGATCTGTTAAATAACCACTGTTTTTTGTTGTTGTTTTTTGTGACAAATTTGGGTGAATTAATCTGAAATCGGACATAACAGTCAGACATTGCTGTCTTGTTTACCCTGTTACTAAAATAGTGAACTCAGAGTGGGTTAGTTACCTGTCTAGAGGCTGCTTGCTGAGTCATAAAACTAAATAATAACGCCTTGAGATGAGAAATCAGAGAAGAAAGACTGACTGTGTGTGAGATTATGAATGTGATTCAGTCTGTTTACATCATCTGAGCACTGAAGTTACTTACAAACACACACACACGCAGACAGACAGACAGACAGACAGACAGGAAGTCAGTTTAGGTCACAAACATACGTTCTATGGTAACGCAAATAAAAACAATGAATGTTGATCATACTTGAAACCTCATGCAGCAGTTCACATGTACAAACACACGCACGGAACAGTACAGTACTAACGTGCATGAGTAAATGTACCAGTCGCATAGCTGTAGTAAAATACCCTAGAGAGAAAGGATGTGGGCAGGTAGAGACAGCGCAGGGGGTGGGGGTGAGGAAGAACTTTTGTGGTGGAAATCAAACTCAAGAAGTGTGGAAAAACCAAAACAATCAAAGGCTGATGGGGGAAACGATATGATATGAATCATGATATGAGCTACTGAGTGACGAAAAACTTGAGATAAGGTCTTATTGAAGGATTTTACACTCTCTCTCTCTCTCTCTCTCTCTCCATATATATATATATAATACTTTCCGTACCCTGTGTGTATAATATACACATACACACACACACAGTATATCCATATCATTTATTAAATAAAATTAAGAGAACAATTATGTATAACCTTATTATAAAAAATAATTATATATTAAATAAAATCCCTGAAAATAAAATATATTTTAATGTTTTTATATATATATATATATATATATATAAAACATAAAATAAATCTAAACAAATGCATAATTATATATAAGATTAAATAAATATGCTTTAATAAATAAGTGATTCATATTAATGATTATTTTCATTAATTTACAAAAAATAATTCTAAATGAATAAATAATTACTAATTACATGTATAACAAATTCATAAGTAATTCATAAATGTAAATAATTGTGTATTTTATTTTAAATAATTAAAAAAAGTATAAACTAATAAATATAAATAAATAAATATATATATATATATATATATATATATATATATAAAATATTATTAAAGGTGCAAACAGACTATGTTATTCTCTGCAGTCAGACTGTTATGCATTATTTCTGCTGTCAGATAAGCATAAATCAACTGCTCATAAGGTATTAAACTCAAGGCTGTAGACTCATTCTTCCCACTGGTCGCACTTTTGCGACTAACTTTCTCAGTTGGTCGCACGAGCACATAATTTGGTTGCAATTTTTATTTATTTTTTGCTACAACATTTGATTAATCGATGCATGCTGATGAACATTTATCATAGTTTATAGTTATATGGTAACGAAAGTGTTCAACATTCAACCCGTTCTTTTTCATCAGTATTATTTGTGATTTTTAAATTTTGTGAACAGGAATTCCTTTTTTCTTGCGTTTTCACTTTCAAATTTGCGATCTTGGTGTCACGTTTTACAAGAAAAGATAATTGTCTGTTTTGCTTGCATCTATACACTTTTCACATTTTAAATAAAACAATGAATCCACAAAAGATGGATTCATTGTTATTCTAAATTAAAAAGCACAACAACAATAAAACAGTAGCTAACAAGCTAGCTTGCATAACATTTATTAACAAAAATGAAGACGAGGCATGGCATAGGATACATCACATCCTGTATTATATACCGACTAATAAATTACAGAATGTTTAGCAAACACTGAGGAATCAAATAAATATTTAAAAAATTAAGGAAAGCCTCCATAGCGTAACTTGAGGTAAACAGCAAAGATAACAAGCTTTTCAAAACAAAAACAAAAAAAGTAAATCTAAACTGGCTGTCGCTGACAGGACTTGCATGTTTTTTTTCTACAAGAATACCAACATGTTCACCTTCTCTGGTTTAAGAAGTGGCCTTTTACTTTAGTTTGAAAACTAAATCCTCTGTTGTGCTCCATCCGTGGTGCACCTTCGCGCTCGTGCTGACGCAGCAAGTATAAACCAGGCTCTACCCATGAAGCACTCGCGCTGAAAGCGTCTCTCTTCACGTGATCAGTGAAATCTGACTCCTGCTACAATGTGCCGCGGCTCTGCAGCGCGCGCTGTATGAAGCAGACGCTTTGGAGCTGCGCAGACCATGCACTCGCACACGTGTGACCACGTCAAATTTTTACTCGCACATTCTCCAAAAATGGTTGCAGTCTAGAGCCCTGAAACTGCTCAAAAAATATATTCCAATACTTTCTCTCGCAATTATATCGTTGGGTAATTATTAGGGATGCTCCGATCGATCGGCCGGAGATCGGTATCGGCCGATAATCAGATTTTATGACTCGATCTGTACTCATACATTTGGACAATCTCACGTACCGATCGCAATTTGATGACGTCAATGCGTGAGGACGTACATGATGCGTGGGGACATAAATGATTTGGCACCACAGTCATGTCATTGCCGGTGTGCATCACCACCGCATCAGCACCGAAAACATGGTGAATTTTATAATATAATAAATATAATCGCACAACCTATTCAATATTCTATCAATAAATCGCCTATTCGAAACTCGTGACCCATCCCTAATACAAATAAATGATGAAAAAAGTAAAAATAAAAAAAATAATAATTTTCGCTATATATTCCAGCCCCTCTGTGTGTGTGTGTGTGTGTTGCGCTGCCTCTTTCAGCGTCTATCTGCTGAGTTTGCACAAGTGTTCATGTCATGAGGACACACCCTGATCCACATGTGCTTCTGATTTCTGCGGCCCAGGGAAGGAGGAGGGGGTTTCACTCTTGCGCGCGCACACATTTCCCCATCCATTCATTCTTCTCTTGCCTCGAGGATGACCCCTCTCTGATAGTGACTCACACACACACGGCTCTTCTTGGAACAAGCCTCTCAGTCTGAATCACTGCTGAAATTCTTCCCAAGGACACGTTCCTTCTGCCTATCATCTCATTAGGGTACAAAGGGAATAGTCCAGAACCGCACAGATCAGCTTCAGCAATGATTGCTTTTAATTCAGACTCCATTATATAACATAAGTAAATTTTTCACTATACAATTATCTTTGAAAATCCAGTGGTGCGAGAATCTGACAGCAGAAATAATGCATAACACAATCTGACTGCAGAGAATAACATAGTCCGTTTGCACCTTTAATAAAAAATCTGGAGTTACGTGAGGATATGGCACAGACCTGTATGGGTGGAGCTGTTTAGATCTGTCTGTTGTTGCAGATTGTGAGTGTAATCTGTCCATCTAATCTGTGCTGTATTGTGTTAAGCCATTTACTCTCACTGTGTCAACACCACACATTCCCAATAAAGCTACTGCAAATGAGACGTGTGCTTGTGTATCTAAAAGACGTGCTTGATTTCATCTCATATAATCTCTTTTGTGCAGAGTCCATGGCTTCAAAACATCAGCCCTGACTCGGTCCTGACTAGGGTTATTATCCTAATTAAAACTAAAACCATTACAAAAAAGAAAACATCGCTGTCACTTGAAATAAAATAATCGCTAATGGAAATAAAATACAATGTATTTTATTTTTTATTAAAATATATTTTTAAATTAATAAATAAATTAAAATATTAAAAAGAGTCATTTCAATTAGTGCAAAAATAACTAAAACGCCCCTTTATTTAAAAAAAAGAAAAGAAAATGTAATTTTTTTACATTTTTTTTTTTTCAAGTTGAATTTAAAATGAGAAATGTTGCCTTGGCAGTAAGCTGAAATGAAGAGGTTTTTTTTATATATTATTTTATTTCAAGTAACAAAGATGTTTTTTATGCTTTTAGCTTTAGTTTTAACTATAATAACCCTTGTCAAAATATTAACAAACTATAACAGTATATTAATGATGCTAAAGTAACACTGTACACAATATATTTTAATGATACTGCTGCTGAATTAAACATGTCACTGATTACAATGCCTTCTCATGTTTTTTTCTCTCCTGATGTCTTTTGCAATCAGTTGATTAGGTTTATTGATTTGGGGTGGGTGTGTTTGAGAGAGAGAGAGAGAGAGAGAGAGGGGGCATTAATGGATGTTATTATCCTGAAGTTTATCATCTGTGCACCAGTCTCTGAGGCTATTGATTGTGTAACAAAGACACAGCCATTATTTTTTATTTCTGATTGGTCAGTGGAGGCGTTATCAATGCCATAGTGACAGTAAGAGTGGGCTTGATTGGCTGGAGTGAATGAAGGACTGACCCGTCTTTGGTTGAGGCACTGAATGCTTATTCTCTGGTTCTATCCCATAGTGACCTCAGATTCTGCCCACTCAACCGTCCATGCGCTCACTGTTGCTATCTAGTGCTGGACAAGATTTAATTCCTTACTAAAGACAGTGTGTATGTTCAGTATAGCATACTACATACTGTGCACACAATGTGAGTTTTTCCATATGCTATCTAAAATAAGGAATACAGTATGCCACAATGCAACATGTTTACCATTCAGTTTCCAGTGTGATGTCAACATTTCTTACGTAACTCTATTTTTCATTGGCCTGAAGAAGCCAATTTCACACAGTTTGATTTAAAAAGGCTAAATAATTGAGATGGATATTAAAAATATTAAAAACATCACACAATGGGCCTCATTCATGAAACACGAGCAGAACTCATTTTTGTGTAAATCGTTCGTAAAGCTGATGTAAACTTTAGAATTCATGAAAATGTTTGTATTTACAAAATGTTAGTTGTTACGAAAGAAATGTACACTTGCTCCCTACCATGTGTAAATGGTGCATAAAACGTTCTGTGTTCTTTTTGGCAAACTGATGACACTGAATTTTGATGCATTGCCATTATAATATTTTCCAAGTTTGTTGGCTCTGTTTTCTTTTTTTTTTTTTGGTTTTTTTTTTTTGGTGTTTTTTTTTTTTTTTGTAGCTGAGAGTTGATAAACTGTTTAGCTTTGGGTAAAACGCAGCGCTTGTCACGGTCACATTTTACCCAGCCATCCAATCAGTGGAGGAGGGGCGGGACAAATACCACACCGACCAATCATCCTACTTGTACAACAACTGAACAACAATAGAGAAGTTAATATTACTGGTTACTGCATTTTTATATTTAGTAATATTCTTCAAAATTAGATACTAGTAATACGTTACTGCCGTGGATATTCCACATCATAGCAACCAGAGCGTTTCAGCTGGAAAAACGCTGTGCCACCAAAGTGTTCTCAAGCGCCACCAGCTGGTCGTTTTCAGAAGAGCACCTGACGTTTTTCAGGTGGCTAAAAACGCTTTGGTGGACAAACTTTATTGAATATTTATTGTTAGCCATATGGCTAATTAGTGTTTTTTGAATTTATGCAATATATTGGAGCCAAACCTGAGAAAGTAGACCAGAATATTCCACTGCGTTCCTGGACACGCAATTTGCGTAGCTGTTATTCATAGGCGGGGATTATGCTAATTGTGTACAAGCGTGCACGAGCACCCCATTTATGAATGATTGGAATTCATTAACATCCGCATGTTTAACTATCAAATCGTTTACGAAGTGTTTGTGAATCCGGAAGGAGAGTTTTCGGGAAGGTCCGTTTTACGCGCAAATTACTCAGAATGTACTCCTATATTTATGAATGTTTCATGAATGAGGCCCAATGTGTGTGACGTTATGTGACAACAATGTAGCAAACATAGTGCTGTTTGAAGTGCTTGTCATTGCATGCTACATATTGTTTCAAATTCTACATTTTTATTTAGCCAAGAACCCGAAAACAAACACTGCTTTTTTTTTTTTTTAAATCCAATTAATCCAGTTTATTTAGTAATCAACATTCAAATAAAAATGTAACTGCACAAACATTTAAATTGCACATAAGCAACTTTTTAATAATAAGATAGGAAGTTTATACTCCAATTTGTTATTAAATAAGCAGCGTCTGTAATAAAACCTTGTTTTCATGACAGATTTATTAAACGTACATTAAATAATAAAGATATCACTATCTGGTTAAATGAAAAAAAATAATATAAATTTAATCCAGTCTGTATATTTCGCAAAAGGACCTTTATCTTTATAGACGTTTCTCCAAAACCATTTCAGCCAAAACCAAAATTTTTCATATACTGATTTTGAAAAATAGTATATACTATGTAGCATATAGCAAATAGTACAGTAGTATCACATACTGAACATAGCTAGAATTCATCTGTATTTTAGTGTAATATCTTGTGGTAGGTGAACTTTAGATATTGATTTTTTTTTAATATATTTTTTTTTTCATTCCGTTGTTTTGACTCTTATCTGCTCTTACAGTTGTACATTTATTTAATAATAATAATAGGTTGTTTTGACTGTAAAGTCATGTGTTTACAGGTGGTTCTTATCTACAGGAAAGGTTTGTTTGTGTAGGTGTATGTGTGTGTTCCTTTTTCTCTCTGGGCTTTGTGTCCTGTGTGTGTGTGTGTGTGTGTGTGTGTGTGTGTGTGTTCAGACTGAACTCAGATTCACTGGATTCGTTTCAGTATGCGGAACATCACAGGGGAAGTAGTTGATTTTCAGATCGTATTTCATTCCCTCTTTCAAATTGACTGTAATGAGTTTATTAATGTGGTAAATTTAAGAGGTCAAATTTGTTCATGTGGAGGAAAGATACAGTAACCTGGGCTTGTGCCGTCTTGCTCTGCTCAGAAGCCTCATGGGGAGACAGTCATTGTGTGTTTTTATGCTGCTAAATAAACTCAGAAACTATTTTCAGAGGCTGTTACTCATGAAATGAGCCACAGGAGAGCTCGGAGTTCATGGAAAGTGACTCTCTGGACTTTCTGTGTGTGTGTGAGTGACGTATCCTGAAGATGAAGTGGAAATTGTTCAGGACACACACACACACAAGTTTATGTTGTTTTTAAAGTGTCATATTTGTCACGACATTTTAAAGTGTCATGACTGTAAATGACAATGTGAATATGAACTGAATATGCAGTCCACACTTCTTATATGTATTTAACTAATTTTTTATTCAAGTTATATAATTTATATTAATATATTTTTTAATATATATTATATTATATAAAATATTTTAGGGATGCTCCGATCAGGATTTTTGCAGCCGATACAGAGTACCGATTTCTTGTCATGGTGATCGGCCGATGCCGATTCTGATGCTTCAAGCTTTATATAACATGTAATAATGTTATATAAATAATCACAAAAATGATTCCTTATACAGTGAACATTTTAATATTTTATGCATAATAGTTTATGCATAACATTATGTATATCAGGATACTTAATATAAGACAAAAATAAATGCAAACAAAATGTGTCTGATGCAAAAGGCAAAGATGGACACTCGAGTTGGTGACTAGGACTCGAGTCGCATTTTTATTCCAGATAAAGTTTAAAAGGAGTAAAGCCTCTGTTAATGCTATTGAGTAGGCTAATATGGCCAAAGAAGATATTTTGTTTTATAAATAAATGTTTATAGAGCGGCCGCGATCAGCTCCGGTGCCCGTGGAGCCTTGAAGCCTGCGCAGACGTGTGCAGTGATGCACAGATCAGCTCTAATGTCACTGAATCTGCTGTGAAAAATGAACCATCCATTCATCATATCATCATGCAAAACATACACCACATATAGCGAATTTCATTGTTTCTCGAAACGTCATAGCATGTCCACACCAGCAATGACTTGCAGCATATGTCCCCACGCATCATATACGTCGTCACACGTTGACGTCATCAAATTGTGATCGGTACGTGAGATCGGCCAAATGTATGAGTACCGATCGAGTCATAAAATGTGATTATTGGCAGATGCTGATCGATCGGAGCATCCTAATAAAAAATAATAATAATAAATATATATATATATATATATATATATATATATATATATCTATAAAATGCATTAAATATCTATAAAATGCATTAAATATCTATAAAATGTTATTTTATTACAAAATATAATAAACTATTTATTTTTATTATAATATTATTATTATTATTATTATTATTAAAACTACTTATCAACTATTAACATGGAAGAGATTTGATTCATGACTTGATGTTTTATTGCCTTGTTGCCGACTTTTGAAGCTTTAGTGCAAAAATTAGTGGTCGACTGATTGTTTTTTTTTTGACAGCCGATGCCTTGGAAAAGCCGATGATCTTGGAAAGCAGGGTGGCTGATATAAAGCCGATATAATTTTATTTATTTTAATTAATATTTAAGAAATTTGAAATCATTTGAAAATGGATTAAAAAATAAATGTGTAAAATAAACATACTTATACTTAAGATGACAAAGTATTTTTCACAAATAAATAAATATTTAATACAAATATAATTAAAAAGGAAGTAAACACTATTTTAACTTTGGGAAGTTTGGGTGCATTGGGATTCATATTTTTTCAAATAAAGCCAAGGTAACACTCATTTTACATACAGCACACAGTGAAAATGACATGAATATGACAGTGGGCAAATGCATAAAGCGCAGCATAATTTTAAATCATGAGTTTAAAGTTTGTCAATCACGTGTCTCCAGTGAAGCTGAACTCCTGTCCGCTTTCAGTCTGCACGTATCGACCGTCACGCAGAGCACATTATGCAGGATACAAATGCTAAGTTTGTGAAATTAAATGTTCATTAGACATTCAAAGATTTGTTTAAATGATGTAAATGCGGATTTGCTAAATGCTGACAGCAAGAGAAAGTATTATAATATTTGCCTTTCTATTACTAATAATATGAAAGCAATCGTTATAATACTTTTTGTACATTTTAATTCCGTTGTTTAACCATTCTGTCTGATTATTAGACAGACTTCTATCCGTATTAGACAGAACTGTTAACGACAACAGCGAACGAGGGAGAATGTGAGCACTGTGTGCTCAGGTGCTGCCGTTCTCAGCGCCGTCAAAATAAAAGTCCCGCGTCAAACTTATCGGCCAATGCAGATATTTGAAAAATCCCAAATATCGGCAAAAATGCTCCTGAATATCACATTAAGCTTTGTCTCTCTGTGTCTCTGTGTTTAGGCTGAGTCTGGTTATGGCTCCGAGTCCAGTTTGAGGAGACACGGCTCCATGCTGTCCCTCACATCAGCCACCAGTGGATACTCAGCCACCTCCACCTCCTCCTTTAAGGTGAAGACACAAATGAAATGTCCATTATTGAGCAATACCAGTATGGTAATCTCATGCCTCTCTACTCTGAACTCATAAGTTTGTATTTATGACCCACAGAAGGGTCACAGTCTGCGGGAGAAGCTGGCAGAGATGGAGACGTTTCGAGACATCCTGTGCAGGCAGGTGGACACGCTGCAGAAATACTTTGACGGTTGCGCTGACGCCGTGACTAAAGACGAGCTCCAGAGAGACAAAAGTGAGTAGACGGAGTGTGTTCTGGTGTGTGTGGGAGAGACGAGGATATCGAATATGCTGACAGACATGTTTAGACAACGGTGAACCTTATTCAGACTGCAGCGACGTCCAGATTCCTCTGCATGGGTGCCGTCGCTCTCGCTCGTTCTGGATGCATCTGTTGTTACAGCACAAGGGCCTGTTGATTCGCACGAATGATCAACTGCCTCTTTTGTTCGTCCTAGTCCTCTCTCGCTGCGTTGTGTACTACAGTATGTGTCAACTCTCAGTATGTGAGTGGGCCGATCTGAGCACCACCAACCACAGGGACATGAGTTCACACTGACTGTGTTTGTGTGTGTTTTCTCTGCTCAGTCGTGGAGGACGATGAAGATGGTTTCCCTACCACTCGCTCCGATGGAGAATTCCTGCATAACAACAACGGTAGCAAGGAGAAACGTGAGTGTTTTTACTGATTTCTGCATGTGGGAAACTTCAGCAGGTTTTTCACGCTCAATGAATTCTCTCTGATTCAGCTCGAGGAGACAGTACTGGGGCGCCACTGACATTTATGAGCAGTTTGTCCACTTTACTTCAGTGCTCCAGTCATTTGAGTCTGCTGTAATGAATTGTGTGAAATCTATAACATAAAGTCAGCATATCTCCAGTGGAGCTGTATTTGAGATGTTTTCACTGAGTTTTTTTATTTATTTATTTTTAGAGGAAGTATTACACGGCTGAATTGACTGTGGCCATCAAACCGTTTCTGTTTTTGTATAATATAACACAGAACGTCAGATGTTTTGTACTGTGTACAAACCAAACATGACACGTTTTTTTTTTCTTTATTGAAAACCAAATATTTACATTTATGAATTTATAACCTTAGACTTAATTATTAAAACATGTATAACTTATTATAGATATGTCATACATTTTAAAATATATTTTATAAAAAAAAAAATTAATAAATATGTATATAATACTTGTGTGTGTGTCTGTGTGTGTCTGTGTGTGTGTGTGTGTGTGTGTGTATATAATTATTATATATTTATTTATAAATATTATGTTTTTAAAGTTTTAAGATAGAAAGATTTAGAGATAGATAATGCATATAAATTATATATGATACATGTAGAATATTAAATATATGTTTTAAAATACATAACTCAATCAACTGCTGGTTGGAATAAATACCCAGAAAACACATGGAAGAGATTTGATTTAATACTTGATGTTTTATTGCATTGTGCCTGATTTGGAGTCTCACTGTCTGGCAAATTAATGACTTGACGTTTCAGAGTGTGACTGGGTTTGTTCTCTCTCCCCATCAGTATTCCATTGTTTGAGTCATAAAGGCATTAATGGGATAGATTTTAAAGGAGAGGCCATCACGTTCAAGGCGACCACGGCGGGGATCTTGGCTACGCTTTCTCACTGCATCGACCTGATGGTGAAGAGAGAGGACAGCTGGCAGAAAAGACTGGATAAGGTACAAAACTCGGGCGTCTGGAGCTCGTCCTTGAGCTGATCAAATCAGAAGAGAGATGGTGTTTCTGTAATTCAGGGCTCTGTTTGCAGGCTGCTGCTGTGATTGTGTCTCTGACAGAGCAAAATATTTCCCTGACTGTGAAAATAAAACACATTTATTGTAGTGTGAAGCTAAAAAAATACCCACAGTTAAGACATGTGTGAACGGGATCTGGAGTCAAATTATGGTACACCTGCCGTGGCAATTCACAGCTAAAGTAGTTGTAACTTTGGCAGAAATATTTTGTATTGATGCTATATGTGAACAAATATGATACATTAGTAGGCCGAGCAAAGAAGGGCTTCCATGACTACTACTTTATACTAATCAACTAGTCACCCAGAGCAGAAGACGACTGTTCGGTTTCATGTTCTTGCATTGTCAAATGTATTTGGTTTTTTACAAGTTTTCATGCAAAAATAATGTCACCCACTGACAGAAGAAATGCTACTGAAGTCAAATGACCCATGGCTTGACACAAGCATCAAATACTGGTACAACTTATCAGCCAGTTTGTGCAAACTAAACTAAAGCTGAAAAATATAAATATTGGATGAAAATGTAAACAAAAGTTAGACCAAAATAAAATATGTTAAAGTTGAAGTACTGAAATTGAAACAGAAATTTATATAATTTTTTAAAAAACTTTATAGAAATATAAACAAAATGATGAAAGAACATAAAATTACTAAAACTTAAATTAAAATTAAAACCGAAAATATATATTAAAAATATTAATAAATACTGTACAAATAATAACAAAATTACTAAGACTTAAACAAAAAGCTAAATGAAAAGTGAAACTATAAAAAAGATCATTCAAAATATTAATAAATACTGTCATCCTATGTAAATAATACATAAACTAAAATTAAAATGAAAACTCAAAATATAAAAATTAAAGTAAATTGAAAATATCAATAAATATTAAAATTCTATATAAGCAATACTAAAATGACACTGTAAGAAGCTAGAAAAAACTAATATAAGAAGTCTTCTGAGTTTGAGCCAATCAGAATGTTTTGCATGACAGCAGTGTGACAGGACTCTTTTATCATTTTTCATTAATATGAAGCAAACATAAACATCTTTTCAAACATGTGCTCTCCTGTTGAAACTACTGCAGTTATATAATGAAATAGTATTTTATTTAAATCACTATACTTCCAGTGCCGCTACTGCAAATTCTGCTAGCGCTGGTCATTTCTAGATAAAAATCATATCTGAAATCTGAGAGATGGAAGCCATGCTCATAAACATGGAAAGCTGTAAATAACTGCTGCGGTATCTTTACCAGCAAAGTTCTAATTCCAGCAGTTTTAATGGGTTTATGTGTGAATGTGGAGCGTGTGATACAGAGGTGGAGCTGAATCCGTCTGCCGATCTGTTGCAGTCAGCAGCGTTCAGCACAATACTGACATATACAATCAGAGCGAGAACACAGGCGTTTTGCTTCTGTCTGAACAATGGAGCGCTTCAGAACAATCCTGCACCGATACAGTGTCTCGCTCTGCCCAGATCACACCGAGACGAGATCTACTCACGCCAAGACATTAAGCATCACGGCAGCAGTGTTGAGTCAGCTAAAGCCGTTCCCCCTCTCTTGCTTTCTACAGGAGATGGAGAAGAGGAGGAGGGTGGAGGAGGCGTATAAATCAGCCCTGTCCGAGCTGAAGAAGAAGTCTCATTTTGGAGGGCCTGATTACGAGGTGGGTTCGGTTTACGCAGATGGATTTTGTGAAGTAGGCAGAGCTGTAAAGTGTATGGAGATGCTCATCTTGTTCTGTCCATCAGGAGGGTCCAAACAGCCTGATCAATGAAGACGAGTTCTTTGACGCAGTGGAGGCCGCTCTGGACCGACAGGACAAAATAGAAGAACAGGTGTGTAAATACAGACATTCAAAGTCTTAAATGGGATAGCAGAAGTCTTAATTATCATTTTAAGAGAGCTTTAATTTAGAGGGTGGAAGAATTAATCTTGATACGGTTTAATGTGATTATTAAACTTTATAATGCTATGTTTTTTTTCTTTTAATGTGTGTTTTCAGCTTTTTAAAAATGTAAAGCAAATATATTAAAAAAAATAAAGTTTATAGTCTGTTTATTATGTTTAATGCATCCTCAGTCTTATTGAGCAGGATTCATCAGTGCACTCTATTCTAAGGAAAATAAATAATTATAAACCAATAACATATTAACATTTCATCATCCAATCAAAAGCCAATGGAGAAAATCCAGTCCTGTCTTACATTATTTTCCATTGATTATTCAGTTTGAAATGCATTATTGAAGTGTGAAGTTTTTCTTTTTTTTTTTTTTTTTTCATTAATTTGTGTTTTTGTAGTCTCAGTGTGAGAAGAGCAGGATACAGAGGAGCAGTTCAGTGCCTTCGGGAGACGTCTACTCCAGTGTGGGCTCTCACCGATTCGCTGAGAAGGTGAGCTCATTCTTCTCATCATGATCGTCTGTAGACCTCTTCCTGTCCCTGTGGTGCTCTGTTTTTCTGTCTTGGTCTCTTTGGGGTTTTTTTCTCCTGATGAAGCTGCATTTCTCTCTTCTTCCTCGCCTGTGTAGCCCCCCTCTCGTCCTTCCTCTCCCTCATCTTCTGCTGTAGCCTTCACTCCTTCACTCTATGAGCACAGATTCAGTGCTGAGGTAACAGCACCCTCTAGCACACTCATCCAACACTGTCATGGCATGAGATGGCATGACCTTACATCTCTAATGCATTCGCAAACATCGCACCTATGCATGCATAATGGCTGTGTTTCAAATGTGTTTTAATGTGTCCTGCATTAAATGAAACCAGGAAACATTTTTACTCAGAAAGTGCATTCCAGGGGAAAAATAATGCAACTTTTATCAAATATCAATTTGAATGATTGTATATAATTATATAGACACTTATTTGTGTGTAAAATAATATTGTTAAATAATTGCACACAATTCATTGAAGTATTGTAATTATGACTGTTTTTAATCTTATTTTTTGTAGAATTTGCTGTGAGTATAGCCTTTTATGCTGATAATGAATAACGTTTTGGGCATCATTATAAAAGGTCTTAAGTTTGATTTTTAAAATTCTGCAGATTTACCACAAAAAGAGCATTTCTGCTAAATGCACAAATGTAAATATTTTCAGCTTTTCAAAAATGTCAAGCAAATATATTAAATAAAATAATGAACAATGCACCTTAATCTGAGCTGCCTAGGTTTTAAAACACAGCCAGTCATTTTATTGGCAAGTTTGCATGATGGACAAACATATGCGGTTTAAACAGCACATTAAAACCACACAGTTTGCCCTGGTATCGCTATTTTGTGTTTGCCTTTTAAATTTGCTGCTAATTATGCTTTCTATTGCTTTTTAATGTGATAATTTGCATGTTTAATACCTTCTAGGAATTCTCCTGCTTCGTCACCTTGAAATCAAAATGCAGCTAATTTGCTTTAATTCCTGGTCTTATTATTTATTCATCTGTACGTGTTTGTACTATGTAAATAAAGTGCTGATTAAATGGCATTAAATAAATAGTCATTGTTTTAGGCTGTTCTAAAACCAGTAGTTTAATGCTGATTGATATAATAAAGTTTAGGGAGTAATATGACATGCCTGTTAGCTTTGAAAAATGTGCCATTTCTGGAAGGAAGAACTTGACCTCAGAAAAGTGTGTGCTGGTGGTATTTCTGGAGGGGAGTGGTTTTCTTTTTTTTCATTCAGAAATACAGAAGTAATCCAACATTACAGAAGGGCAGTGGTTTAGTCAGTATTGTGTAATGCTGACTTTCAGTGTTGTTAATTTAGATCCTCTTAAATGAGAGGGCAAGACCTCTGACCTTCTTGTTCTGCTGTGTTTTGGACAGGTGGAGGAGATGGTTCAGAATCACATGACCTACTCGCTGCAGGACGTGGGTGGAGACGCTAACTGGCAGCTGGTGGTGGAAGAGGGAGAGATGAAGGTGAGTTGGATCTAATGTCTGTAATATATGATAGTTTGATCTGATGTGTGTGCTTTAGTCCACAGACTCGCTCACTGTCTGTGTTTGTCTCTGTCAGGTGTACCGGCGCGAGGTGGAGGAGAACGGATCGTGCTGGACCCTCTGAAGGCCACACACAGTGTCAAAGGGGTCACAGGTCACGAGGTCTGCCAGTACTTCTGGGATACGGATGTTCGTAATGATTGGGAGAGTGAGTATACACACACACACACACACACACACACACAAAACCATGGTATTACAGACATTAAAACTTAAAGCTGCCATAACCATCACTTTTCTTTATTTCTGAGATCCATTTAAGTTTTTTGCACAAAAACATGATCAGCACTGAATCAGTAAGAGCTTTTCTACACTAAACATTTCATCAGTGGCTCAGCAACTATTATTAGTCATTTTAGAAAAATGTTTTGTACATTTTAAAGTTAAATTCATCTATCTGGTGCACTTTGAGAGTTCAAAGTTAAGAGCTCCAACACAGGTTCAATGTGCAAATTAAACAAAGAAAAAAGCTGGTGAAATGACTTGTACTTGAGTTTTAAAGGGGACTCAATCCTCTTTTTAGTTGTGATGTAGTGTCTCAGTCTAATTTACACTCACACCGGTGAATTTGGAGGCCAAACAAATTAGAATATGATAACAACAACAATAATAAAAGTAATAGTAATAATTTTATATTATTATTCCTATGACGGTAATAGCCATATATTGAAAAACAATTGCACTGTAAAATAAATGAAAATAAGTATTTCACAGTTATGTTATTTTACCTTACTCTAAAGTGGAGAAATTACAATACTTTTGTCCTAATTTCTACACTTGCAAGCAGGGCCTAAAATTAACCTGTTGCCACATCTGCCATTTTAATCATGATACGAACAAAATATTCTGGTGATTTGAGAAGATTTACCGGGCCATAAATATTTTTTTTTCTGGCCATGAAACTGTTTTTTGCAGTTGCTGCTACTACAACAAATAAACATATTTAGCCTAATAATGAAAAAAACTGCCATTTGAAATTAAAATCAACCACTGCATTTTAATCATAATGCAAACAAAGATGCTACACACATGTAGCATGAGCAGTTTTTTATTTAAATTTGATTTATACCATTTCAACATTTGAAGCAAAAACAGAATGGTCTGTGTCAGTGAAATTGTGCTAAAACCTGAATTGGTTGTACTAATCATGAATAGTACAATTAAATAGTAAATCAGTCTATTACTTTATTTTAAAATATGAAAAATCAGTTTTTCTGGTTTGTATAACGTCACGTCTTCATATAATCTAATAAAGCTCTTCTGCTGTATATCATATCATTAATAATGGAGCACATTCAATGGCTCAGCACAGTTTGGCCTGTGAAAGCACCATATTCTTACCATGCTTTTACATGCTTTAATACAGTGACTTACCAGAACACTTTCACTGGCCAGATAATTCAGCCGTACCTCCTATTGATCACTGGCGCAATCGATAGTGATGCATCATGGGTAGAATTACTCATCATTATCTTGTACCTCTGTGTTTCAGCCCTCACTTGACTTTAGCTTTATCAGCTCTTATTTTTGTCTCTGTCTCCAGCTACTGTCGAAAACTTCAACACCGTGGAAACGCTGTCCGATAACGCCATCATTGTCTACCAGACTCATAAGGTGAGAGGAGTGCACGCTTTCTCCAAGGCACTTCTTCGTAGTGATTTGATTCTGACGGAGTGTTTTGTGTTTTGTTCTGTGTAGAGAGTGTGGCCAGCATCCCAGAGAGACGTCTTGTACCTGTCTTCCATTCGTAAGATTATAGCCAATAATGAGAACGATCCAGACACATGGCTCGTCTGCAACTTCTCAGTCGAGCACGAGAATGCCCAGGTGAGTCTGGTCTCCATGGCAACTGCTGAGTCAACCTGTCTGTTTAACCAGCAGCAGTTTGAGTTTGGTGCAACATTTAATGCATTCATGGCTTTTGTGGATCTATTCTGACTTGTGTGTATATATTTATGGCTCACTGTTTTGTTGTTTTTGTCCTCGTGTAGCCAAACAACAGATGCGTTCGTGCTAAAATCAACATTGCAATGATCTGCCAGACGCTGGTCAGTCCACCGGAGGGAGACAAAGAGATCAGCAGGGACAACATCCTGTGCAAAATCACATATGTGGCCAATGGTTAGAGGAACCCTTCACCTGTAATATTCATAAAATAGCTACTAAATTACCTAAGTAAGATAAAGAAAACTATTCATATTTAGTAAATGTATGAATCTATAAATAAGTTTGTTGTGGTTGCAGTGAATCCTGGCGGCTGGGCTCCTGCGTCTGTCCTGAGGGCCGTCGCAAAGAGAGAATATCCCAAGTTCCTCAAGCGCTTCACTTCCTATGTCCAGGAGAAAACTGCCGGAAAGCCCATCCTCTTCTGAGCACCAGGTACACCAGACTACATCTGATGACTTTATATGTCAGCAGTGACACAAATAATCAAAAAGATACCAGACTTTTAACTTCATGTTGTCTTTTAAAATATCCTTGTTATTTTAGTTTATATAAAAAATATTTTTATTATTTACTTTATATTATTATTGTTATTTTTAATTTAATAATTGTATTATTATACTATTTGTTTTTATTTATTATTTATTTATTATTTTTGTATTATTATTATTATTATTATTGGTTCTATTGGTATTTTATGACTGTTACTATTATTGTTATAATATATTTAATTATATATTATTATTATTTTCACTATAGGTTTTTATTTATTTATTTTTAGTGCTGTCAAACAATTAATCGCATCCAAAATAAGTTTTTGTTTACATAATATATGAGTGTACTGTGTATATGTCTTGTATAAATATATATAAATACACACACATGCATGTATATATGTAAGAAAAATGTTGTTTATATGTTAAATATAATATGAGATATAATAATATAAATGTATGTACATGTAAAATTTTTTCAAAATATATGCTTTATGCATGTGTATTTATATGTACATGACCACAGTACACACATATATGTAAACAAAAACTTTTATATTGGATGCAATTAATCATTTGAGAGCACTATTTATTTTATCTTTATTGTTATGCATTTTATTAATTATGTTATTATGTATTTAATATATGATTATTTTTATTATTATTATTTTACTATTATATTATTGTTATTACTATTGGTATTGTTGTTGTAATTATGTATTAGTTATGGTACTCTATACTTAATAATATTATGTTTTATTATTTTACTATTATTAATCTTATTGTTATTTTTACTATTTATTTCTATAAATTATTTAATATATTGTTGTTTTTAGTTATAACTATTTTTGCTATTATTTGTATTATTATTATTATTATTATTAAAAAAACGTTTTATTTTATTTTTATTTTTTAATGAAATTAATTCTTTTTCATTGTTTGCAGTTCCCCAGTTCTGCCATGGGTGTGCCGAGCGCCTCCAGTTCCCGCACACTCCTCTAGCTACAGCGCCCTCTAGCGACACAGAAGACTCATCGCGTCCCTTCTCCAGACTGTTCTGAATCCCGCTGCCACAGGAAGCCCCTGCGGCGGCCCATCGGCAGACGCTTGATGCCGTTCTGTAGCGCCACACTAGCTCACACAGACAGAGGACTAGAGATGCCAAACGCCAATGTCTGTCCCATGTTTTCTGGCAGAGATCTATATTGATATGAATATATATGTATGTATGTAAGTAAGTGAGATGGGAAGTTTCTATATAACGGAGAGTTTTGAAGCTGAACACATGAGACCGGCTCTGTTTTAGTCTTGTTTTTTTCTGTTTTGAACAAACATTTCAGCTTTGCTTTCATTGTCCTCGTATAATTGTTGTTTGGGGAAATCAAAGGCATGTTTGTGAGTGAACTCTATGAACCTGCCTTTCGTCTCGATGTCGGCCGTCTCTTTTATGAAGTGCAGCATCTGCTGATGATGAGGAGACGCTTCATTTCTTTCTTGATTTAGTTATATCCGTGTCTCAGCAGCTGATATACCGTAGCACAATTCCAGATCGATCGTTACCGCCAGAAATTTTTAATACGTCAGAAAAACTTTGCGCGCAGATTATTTGTATATAATTTCATTATTGCTTCAGATCGTCAGTCGATGCTTTTACCTAACTAATCCGACTCCATATGCCTTAGTGTGTGTGTGTGTGTGTGTGTGTGAGTGAGAGACTGTGTGTACCGACTCAAACATTTCTAGAAAAGTGCCTCATTATTGATCTTGCTGATCGTACCGCCCACATCCGTTATATCCAAACTACAGCCACAAACCAACCTGGCATCCTGTAGTGTTTATACAAAGATCATTTCATATTGATTTCGTACCTCAAGTTATTATTTAAATGTGATTTTGCAATCAGACTGAGTCATCAGAAGAGCATTCTCTTATTGGAGGAGCCCTGACGCCAATCAAATTCACTGTCCAATAGGGAGATGCGGTTCAAATTTGGGGCTTAGATGATATGTAGTTATAGATCAGGTAGAATTAGTTGCATTTATTTATTTTTTCTTGATTAAATGTATTCTTCTAAAGTGAAAAAGTAAATCTCAAGCATTAGTAAACTATTTTAAAAGGCACAAACTGGCAAAATATGATGTTCTTACTCAGTATTTTTGTCATGTTTTCCAGTCAAAAAATCTACAAATTCTTAAATCAAGATATATTTACTCGAGAAGTAAAATTAAGATATTAAGTCTTGTTTTCTTAAATTATGCTTGAAACAAGAATGTCAGTGGGGTAAAAAAAAATCAAGTTTTTGTTTTGTTTTTTAACCCACTGATAGATGTTTTTCTTTGTTTTAGGCACAACCCCATTTAATTTTTATACATTTACTGTAGTTGATTTAAGGATGATTTCACTTAATTTTGATCTATTTTTCAGAAAAGGTTTTCCTTTTGCATCCACAGTGTAAAATAAATAAAATTACTTAAGATGTTAGTTAGATAGCAGTCTTGTTTTCTGAAAGAAAAAAAAAAAAAAAAAGTTAATTCTTAAAACAAGAAAAAATAAATCTCTCAGTGGGGTTAAAAAATATATATATTTCCGTTTGGAATAAATGTATTTTTTAGTCAACTGCCAAATATTATTGTTTCAATTCACTTAATTTACATTAATTTTTCAGAAAATGTTTGCATACAATTTGCATCTACAGTAAGTAAAATGACTTGATCAAATTAGTTTATGCTTAAAACAAGAAAAAATATATGTCAAAAAATCTTGTTTTCCCTTTGAATTAAATAGATTTTTTATATATATTTTCTGACATGTTTACGCATAAATTCACTTAATTTTGATAAATATATTGCATCTCCGATATTTTGCATCTCCAATAAATTTATGATGATTTAAGAATTTTTTAATATTTATACTGGAAAACAAGACAAAAAAAAAAACTGAGCAAGAAAATAATTTTTTGCAAAAGACCAGAGCTTTTCCATTTTTTGCGAAACATTTTCATTGGTCAAAACTGTTCCCATGTTAGACTGTTAAAAACACCGTAGAGGACGACGAGTAGAGCAGGTGCACGACAACATCGGAGTATTTGCGATTTATAAAACGCCACTCTCGTACAACTTAAACATTCCAGACACTCGCTGAACCCGAATGTACGAATCCACCGGAGTGAAACCGTAAAGCTGAATGTGTTACTTTAACAAACGTACACCTGATTTACCCCCCGAGGTGAGCGTTTGCTGATTGGAGGGTTTATCGGTGGAAACAGCCAATCAGGAGAGGCGTTCTGCTTGTGTGTCCGTCTAATACAGTCTAATGTGTTATTAGTTGCATTTGCACTGAATGTAATGTCGTTGGGGTTCAGATGTTTCGTGTACATAATAACGTGTCACACTAAAGGTGTCAGGATGAACATGTACTGTGAATAGAGGGCGGCACCGCGGCCCTGTGTAGAGAGGAATAAAATGATTGACATCTTTCTGCACCTCTGACTCGTGTCATTCATTCTTTGTGCAATTAATGCTTGTTTGGATCCATATTCCGTTTTATTTAGGAGTTTTGAAATTCTCTTAGTGTATATAAAGTGCATATTATTGATTTATAATACATTTGCTTATTTGTAATACTTCATTTGTTGTTAAACATGTTAATGTTCACAGTTACACGGTCTGTTATTGACTACTTTGCCACGAACCAATGAAATGCGCTGTGGGTGGAGCGATGCGTGTAGCCCTGCACTGTTTTGCAAGAATACTTGTATAAAACTGCAGATTTTAAAGCTGTCATGGCATGAAAAATCATATTTTGGCAAATATATGAAAAAAAAAAACCATTAACAGTATAAGCGAACCTCAGATATGTTTAAGTAAAAATGCAAATTAAATTAATATATAAAATACTATGCGTAACCAATCTTGGGCTTGATTTGCATTAACTTTTATTAATGTGAAATGACAAAACAAGGACTAAATTTAAAGAAAGTCTCACTAAATTTATAGGCAATTTTTGTAAAAAAAAAAAAAAAAAAGTACACAGAATGCTAATAATGCTCTGTTCATGTTTATTTGTACAGTTTAATTCTTTTAAAACCGTTAACAAAAATACTGTAATTTAAAAATATGCTCATCTGATCAGTGGTTTAGCAAGAAATAAAGTGAAAGTGACAAGATAAATAAGCAAGACAAAGCAAGTTTAAAAGACAGATATGGCTTCATCGGCACTTTCTATGGTCAGAAATTGAAAGGATTTGTTGACAAGAAGTCATAAATTCATACAGAGGCAACAGAAACGCAACACCATCAGACCCTTTTCTTTAGTTACGTAACAGCCACATTCACACTCAGATTCATAAACTCAAATTACTATTATTAAAGTACAGTAGCACCGTCAGTATAAGGTTTGTCACAGTGAGTTTGGCGTGATTAAAAGTGAATTAAATACATTCCTTCAAAAACTGAAGATCCAACCTGCAAAATTCCCCATCAAACTCTGATCTCAGATCATGATTTCTAGTCTAGAAATTGTCCACCTGTGTGCAAAAAAGCCTGTTTTCACGTCCCATTTTCTGCAGTTTTCACTATCAAGCAATATAAACTTTGACTTGTTTTGGCTTTTAGTGCAAGACTAAACAGACACAGATTGAGTGAAACGAGCAGCAATCGAGTCACAAACGCAGCAGCATGTCGCTCATTTACTCTTGTAGCCGCCTTACAAAAATGAGGCACAACTCAAACGTCAAGCATTAGTGTTCCCCAGCTGCTTCACAGAAGAGAACTCCTCCAGACACCTGTCACTCCTGCAGGCCGTGTCTTCAGACGCCCTGAGAATAATCACGAGAAACCACACAGACTCCGTTTCCCAGAGTTCTCTGTTCTTCAGGATGCTTCATTCGGCTGCGGTTCAGTCTCTCGAAGATTGGCTTTCGACCTGTTAGAGTAAAAACACTTTAAAATCTAAACAAAAAAATATAATGTAAAATCAAACTGTAATATAAATATCTTAATGTTGTAAATGTAATAATGTTAATATTACTAGACAATTTGGAAAGAAACGGGTCAAATCATGCAATATATTTGTAATGTTAACTATATAGTTTATATTATATATATAAAAAAGATATTTATTCTATAATGTGCATACTAAGCATTTAGAGACAGACATTGTTTAATATATTATTTAATATACTCATTCATATAAAGTGTGTGTGTGTATATATATATATATATATATATATATATATACACCGTATTGTCCCGAATATAAGACAACCCTGATTATAAAACGACCCCAATTTTTCCAGATGCACCTTTTGGAAAAAGGCTTTTTGAAAACCAAATCTTGTTTTTTTTTCTCCTCTCTGTAAAACATAATCATATTGCATATTTTTCCTGTTTTAATTTTTGTTTTGAATGTATGGTAAATACTGCTAAAATGTACCAACAATGACATTGAAAAATATACACTTTTTAATATACCATAAAAATAACAGGTAGCCCATCTGAATTATGTAACATTTAGGCTATCAATCTCATAGTAGCCTACCAAAAATTAATTAACAGTAGAAGTGAAATCTTATTGTAGTCTTCTAATCTGGGTACTGTCTTATGCTTTAAAATCACTTACAGAGGAAGTTTGGTCCCATCAGGCTAACATGACAGTCACGATCATGCTGCTGTAAGCTTTTCTTTTTCTTTTGTTTTCACTTGCGAACTTCTAACATTATTACAACACACATTACATTACGTATTTCTTGGCACACTCGTTTTGTGTGTATTTGGCGCCACCTATTGTTGTGGGTGTATTATTGACATGTCAAAGTCTAGACCCTGAATATAAGACAACTGTGTTTTTTCAGATGTAGTTCCAAGAAAAAAAAAACATCGTCTTATATTCGGTTCAATGCGGTAAATAATATTTACAGTATTCAAAAGTAACTCTTGTGTCTGCGCCGATAGCCTTGTGTGCAGCACGCTGACATACAGTGCCATAGCGCTAAAGTTGTCCCAAGTTTGAATCCTGACTCAAGGACCTTTCCCGATCCCACCCCCCTATCTCTCTCCTACTTTGTTTCCGAGAAGACTAATTGCAAATTAAAAATAAAACATTTCTGATCACAAATATGTAGAGTACAAAAAAAAAAAGAATTAAAAGTGTTGTGTTTATAGAAAGGAAGGATTTTTGTATGATGCAGGTGTGTGCTGTACCTGTTGTGAGTCATGTGACTCTTGACGAGGTGTCCGGCGGCGAGAGCGGCCATCAGAGAGAGCTCTCCGG
Organism: Onychostoma macrolepis; assembly: GCF_012432095.1. Taxonomy (NCBI): domain Eukaryota; kingdom Metazoa; phylum Chordata; class Actinopteri; order Cypriniformes; family Cyprinidae; genus Onychostoma; species Onychostoma macrolepis. Next base: position 27,872,896 of record NC_081175.1, read on the forward strand.
CCAGAACCGTGGCACAGACGATCCGCGCCAGCGTCCGCGAGTTCTCACCGGGACACAGATCACTGGAGCCGTGAACTCCCAACATCTGACCAACACACAGAGCAGTGCGTTTAGCTCATTCACTGCCTTACTGATGCTCATGTTGTTCGAGTGTGTGTGTATGTTACCTGCAAACATGCGTGTTGTGCAGGCAGCCCGGTTCCTCCTCCCACAGTTCCCAGCTCTAATGAGGGCATGGTGCAGGACACATACAGATCCTCTCCATCCATCCCAACACACTCCATCAGGGTGATGCAGTTACTGCTGCCCACCGTCTGTGCCGGATCCTACACACACACACACACACACACATATAAACAACAATATAGAAAAATTATATAGCAATTATATAATAACTGATAGTAAATGTGTTATATTTTTAATTAACGTAATTTTATAAATGCATACATTATTATGAATTATAATATTCACAATGCATAACATGATAAATTGCAGACAATATGATCAGGAATATGTGTATTAAAGCAAATGTCATTAGCAGCTGTAAGTCTCACGCACCTGTCCGCAGGCGATGTAAATGGCCGCTACGATGTTTGCCGCATGAGCGTTGAACCCCCCGATGCTCCCGGCCATCGCTGAACCCACCAGATTCTTACTGATGTTCAGCTCCACCAGAGCCGCTGTGCTGCTCTTCAACACCTGCAAACACAATCAACTGATGCTACAGTTTGGATTTCCATTTGCATTTCATGCACTGAACGGATTCAGAAGGATACATTTGTACACTTTAAAGTAAAACATCCTGAGATTTTTGGCTTTCTGTCGCCCTCTAGAAGAACAGTAGCTATCTTTCTCTTAGCAAACAGATTTTAAACCGGTCTGACCTCTTTGATGACTCGTGCTGGTACGACTGCTTCACACACGGTGGACTTTCCTCTGCCGTGGATCCAGTTGACAGCGGCTGGTTTTTTATCGGTGCAGTAGTTCCCGCTGACGGCTAGCATGCGCATGTCAGGATAACGCTCCTGAAGTCTGCTCAGAGCCTGTTCTGTTCCCTACAGACACACACGACCAATGCAACTGTAACCCTTCATGTCACACAGATGTCTCAGATTTTTGGTCACTGTATTTTAGATTTAAATAATGTAGGGCAGGAAACCTATTCATGAAACATTATCAGTAAATTTTTTAATTACATTTTTTTTTTTTTTTATTTATTCAAAATTTATATAATAATTAATATATATAATAAAACATAAATATAATAATAAAACAAACAATTGAAAAATATTTGTAAAAATATTAGGAATTTATGAAAAAAGACTCATTTTAAATAAAGAAATATATTATAAAAATTAAATATATATATATTATAGTATAAATGTAATATCAATTTAATTATAAATATATTATTATTTATACAATAATATTATACTTTACTGCAATGTTTTCATTGAAATATTTTGATACATACATCCATACATATACACACACACACACACACATACATATATATATACACACACACACACTGAAACGATCAGACTGAACTTCTTTAAATTCAAGTACAGTAGAATATTAAATGTAATTCAAACCATTGTGAATTTTAATATAATAGTTCATTTCAAATAGAGCAGGAACATCTATTAAAGTCAGTGCTGGAGTAAAGGTCAACTGCTCTGTGACCCATAAATCTGCTGTAATACGAGAAGCGCTCGAGCTCTGGTTCATCACACACACCTTTGACAGCATGTTCATGCCCATGGCGTCTCCGGTCTGAGACTGCAAGCGGATGTACAGGTTTCTCCCGGCCAAACTGACCTGCAGCCGGTCCAGACGAGCAAACCTGAGAAACACACAGAGCTATTTCAGAGCTGAAGTTATCCTGAGCGCTGGAAACCATCCCACAGCTGTGCTATATAGGGTTCATTCTGTATGTGACCTTCGCACTCTGACCTGCTGGTGTGATCGAAGGATTGTTTGATGGCACTGAACCCTTCTGGACTCTCCAGCCAGCCCTTGACCTCCGCCGCCCGACATGCCGACGGCATCTGAACCACCGGCCCTCGAGTCATTCCATCCGCCAGAACACGACTGCTCACGCCACCCGACAACTACAGACACCAGAGAAACAGCGCTGAGTGACAAGACACTTCACAAACCCAATCAACGATTGTGCTAAATAAAATAAAAACAATGGATGTGTCAACAAAAGAAAGACAGGAAAACAACAATGAAAATTTTAAAATTTACATTTTAAAAATAAGCAGATAGACTACGGAAAAAAAAAAAAAAATCAACAAATGAGTAAACATTAAAAACAAATTATAAACAACAGAAATCAAAGAACAAGAATAAATGAATCAACAAAAAAGCAAGTACAAAATTAGACAAAATGAACAGAAGAGCAAACTAACAAAAAGAACAAGCAAAAGAAAAACAGAAGAACTTGATTTGCAACTAGACATGGGACGTTAACCGGTTTCAAGGTATACCACGGTTTGGAAAAGTCACCGTTTCTGCGGTATGCGCAGTTTTTTTTACTTGTTGTTCAAAGACAGAAAGTGCAGGACTCCCTCAGTTGTAAGCAGTAAAGAGCCCCTCCTCCTCCGGTTGGTGCGAGCGGTCAGTGAGAGTCACCTGTGTGATGATGGCCGAAGGAGGTGAATCCCTGGAACTTTTTTCCCCGTCGAAAAAGACGTATGGGTAACGTAAACTAACCATGTTCCCATACACAACGATGTTCCGTTCAGATGACGTTTTAGCACCGATCGCTAAATAAATACTTCCAGGTTGTACATAAACTATATATCTGTGTCATCTTCATTTCTCCCTCTTTCACCCCCAATCAAGACAGAGACCCACCCACCTGCCGTTAAAGTGTTAAAATAAATACTATTTGGCTTGCTACTGAGGCAGATTACATGGCTAATTAAATAGCTAACGTCTAGTTTCCTCCCTCACGTTACTTCACAGAGCGGGGAACAGCAGACTTTAAATAATAGCAGACTAAAGTACTATGTTTCTGCGATTTAGTACAATAATTACATTTAGCTGGTATCACGTCTATACTTTTAAGCCTCCTGCCATTGTTTACATCTGTTCAAAATCACGACATTTAAAAAAACAAACTTTGCCACTGTTAGTGTTGTACGGAGAGAGACCGTGTTTGTGTGTGTGTGTGTGTAACACACTGGTGCTCTCTTTCTCTTTATGTGTATGTGCACACATCCTCATACCTCACCGCCCCAAACTTAATCCGGGAAGGGTGAACATTCCTGCATAACTTGGACTAAAAGATGAATGTGTAGAAAGTGAGCATGTCTCCAAAAACCTTGTTGAGCTGCAGGTTTAATGACTGCTGCTTTATTTTTATTTATTTATTTACAGAAATTATGTTTTGATTATGGTTTTGATCATTGAGGTTCAGACTGCATTTTTTTTTTTTTCTATTTATAAGGATTTTGTTTTTTGTTTTTTTTGTTTTTTACAGAAAATTATTTATTTATGTTCTGATTATTGTTGAGCTGCAGGTTTAGGCTCACTTAAGTGACTGCACTTAATTTAATTAAGAAGAATTCAATTATTTATTTTAATTATTTAGCTTGACATGTTTACTGTTCCAAAATGTTCTATATGTTTCTTAAAAATAAAATATATTGTGTTCAGTGTAAAAAAAGTTGTTTTTACCCAGACATTTAAAAATAACATATTTTAGAGCTGTAACTGCAATACCGTGATATTTTTTATCTAAGGTTATCATACTGTGAGAATCTCATGCCTATTTGCAACATAAAATGAATAAGTCAACAAAGGGAAAAAAATAATCAACTGAACAAATGAAAGAAGAAACTGAAATTAAAGTGAAAGAGAGAACAAATGGAAAAACAAACGAACATAAATATAAAAATAGAATGATCACGCAAACAAATTAATAAACAACAGAAATAAAAAAATAAAAAATAGAAAGTCAACAAAAATCAATCAAACAAAAAGAACAAAAGTAAAAGAATGAACAAAAAATTAAACAAAGAACAAAGGTGCAAAAGTAAATAAAAAATGAAAAAGATCAACAAAAGAAAAGATAAACAAGTAAATGAAAAATAATCAAAAGAAACAACAAAGAAACAAATGGAAGAACAAACAAACAAATGAATATACACCAAAACCAAAAGAAGAATGCCTGAACAAGCAAACAAATGATTAAACAACATAAATCAAAACAAATTAACAAAAGAATCAATTAATCAGCCAAAGAAAGAACAAATAAGTGAAGGAATGACAGAAAAGGAAATAAAGCAGAGAATGAACAAAAGAACAAACAAACAAAATGAACGAGCAAAAGAAAGAACAGAAATAAAATACCAGTAGAATATAATTGTTTTCTTTTTTCTTTTTACTCATTATATATTTATGTACTTTTTAATGTAAAATAACCACATGACTCACTGTGACGGCTCTGCATCCTCGGTTAGTGCTGGCCACTAAACAGCCTTCCGTCGTTGCCATGGGGACGTGGAATTCTTTCCCGTCCAATAGGAGTGGTCCGGCCACGCCCACTGGCACAGGTACATAGCCAATCACATTCTCACAGTTAGTGCCAATCACCTGGGGAAATGAGGAAATGTCATTTAAACATTCATTAGGCTGTGACGTCATCACACATGACTCTGGATCTCCAGAGCAGCACCTTCGAGTAGTCGTAGTGTCTGTAGGGCAGGTTCTCCAGCGCAGACCTATCCGGGAGTTTGGCGGACAGCATTTCTCTGCGTATGGCCACACCTCTTTCTGGACTCTCCATCACTGCTTCCAGACGGTATCCCAGAATGCCCCTGCACTCCACTAATGCCATCACCTCAGCGTTAGTCAGGCAACAAGCTCCCTCTGAAAGAAGAGAGAGCGATCACGTAAGGCACATGAAGTTTGGTTAATTACTGATTGATAACTTAAGGGTCTTTAAGAATCACAAGACAACAAAGAAGCAAAATGAAAAGAAACAAAAAAATAATAAATCATCTAAAGAAAAAAAATGGAAGCAAAGAAACAAATGGAAGAACAAATAAATTAAACATCAGATACAAAAATGAATAAACAAAAGAAAAAAAAAAACAAGTAAACAAACAACAGATAAAAGCAGATATAATAAACAAAAAAAAACAAGAAAAATAATTAATGTGCAAAAAACAGAATAAATCATCAAAAGAGAAAAAAAGATTAAAAACAGTAAATGAACAAATACAAAAAAAAGAAACTAAAAAAAAAAATGGATGGAAGAACAAACAAATTAATAAACATCAGAAACCAAAACAAAGAACAAACGAACAAATAAGGAAAGAACAGGTGAACAAGCAACAGAAAAAAACAGAAATAGTGAAAAATAGATTAAAAAACTAAGCAAAGAAAGAACGAATGAAAGTTAAACAAAGAATGAATGTCCAAACGAAAATACCCCCCCCCCACAAAAAAATAAACAAATAAAATAAATCATTAAAAGCGAGAAAAGATGAAAAAACTTAGAAGGAATAAAAGACAAACATAGAAAGAAAAAAAATTTGAAAAACAAATACCTTAATAAACATGAAACAAAACAAACAATAAATAAATCATATAAAATGAACAAGTGGAGAATAGAAAGATATAACATAAAAGCACATGAAGTTTTAAGATCTGTTAACATGCATGTGACAGTGATTGAATTACTTTGGGGTCTTTAAGAATCATCAGACATTCGTCCACAGGGCGGCGCTGGTGAGACTGGAGCTCATCGGTTATTTCCTCCTCACGGTTTCCATCTGACAGATCAGGCGGCTCTCGTTTACTTTTATTCGTAGGGACCCCCATCAGGGCTTTGGGCAGGGCCGAAACCCTCTGACAGCGCTCCTCTCCTCCTCTCCTATTGGTCAGGGAGCAGTTGGGCGTGGCCACATGGGATTTAATCGACAGGGAGGATTCTGTTTCGGCCTGCTCAAAAAACACGTACTTGGCCGCCAATAACAGAGCGAGAGAGAGCGTGATGACCTGCTCCAGATCCACACTGAGAGAAAGAAGGAGATTATAACTAATGATTGAATAAATAGAGGAGCTTTCACTCTCAACAGTGTCATGTTTCTCAGCTCGTACCTGGACATGGTTCTGTCGGACTCCATGTTCGTTGCAGGCAGAACCACGTCTGAACTGCTCATGTTGTGCGTCGGAGATTCATTCACGAGTCGACTGCGAGCGTGAACCAGCGCCAGACCTAAAGACTGAAGCAAACAAAAACCAGAAAAGTCAAAATACATCAGTAAGGCTGCATTTATTTAATTTAATTTATTTTAATTTTATTTAAGTTTTTTGCCATTTAAAATAACTTTTTATGTGAATTTCTGTTCAAATGTAATTGATTGAAGTGATGAAAGCTGAATTTTCAGCCTTCAGTGTCACATGATCCTTCAGAAATCATTCTAATATGCTGATTTACTGCTCAAGAAATGTTTCTGATAGAGATGCACGATATTGGATTTTGCCGACATCTGATATTTTTCAACTCTTTTTGGCTGATAGCCAATGCCGATACCAATATATTTCCTTTTGTTTGGAAACAACACCAAGTCTCTCCTGTGAAATTATAAGCAAATTATTTTTAATAAGCAAATTATTTGTAATTTTGATTAGTTTTTAACAAGAACTTATTTGTTAGAATTAAATAGTCAATAATGAAGTTCTTTTATAATGACTCCTGAGCTTTGAAAATAGCTATAAATAAACTACATATCAATCGCTGCATTTTTTTTCCTCAGAAAGATGCAGTAGTAACCTCAACATTTTATTTTAAGATTTAACATTTGTAGATGGTCTAAAGCAAAAGAGTTGTAAAAATTCTGAAAATCTTTAGAGCTCATAATTTGTTTAAAAAATATATTACACATTAATGAATAAATCAGTATATATAAAATTTAATTTACAAGTGTCATGTTTGTGATTTTTTAATTCATGTAAGCGATAGCTTCTGACCTTTAAATCAAAACATACTCATGATTTTATGACATCAATTACTGCTTTATTTAATCAGAAACAGTCTAAGCGTTATTTGTGTATTTTACTTTCATTTTATTAAAAGAAGGCTAACAGCACCTCTGCTTTTATGACGCAAGATTAATGTAAACAACCTACTGTGAACACTCTTGTAATTTGCTTCAACCTTTTTGAACTTTATGAATGATTATTTTAAGTTCAAGTGGTGTGTGTGTAAGGAACTGAAAGCAAGCTGTTTCTAAAGCATGCAGTGCCATCTGCTGTTAAAACTAAGCTCAGAATCGATTTCAGAGAGAATTGCGATGCATTAGATTAATCGATTTATCATTACACCCTAGTTATTCGTCTTATCGGCAAGACATATCTGCATAATTTTTCATATCGGGCCGATATGTACATTCAAAGCCATTATCGGCGATTCCGATATCGGTCTGATAATATCGTGCATCCCTAGTTTCTGATTATTATTAATTTTGAAAACAGTTGTGCTGCTGAACATTTTTGTGGAAACTGTGAAACATTTATTTTTCAGGATTCTTTGATGAATAGAAATTTCAAAAGAACAATTAAATTGAAACTGTTTTTTTTAACATTATAAATGTCTTTACTGTCACTTTTGATTCATTTAATGCGTGAATGTGATGAATAAAAGCATTAATTAAAAAAATGATGTTTTCTAAACTCACCATGATCATTTTGACTTTCTGAGTGACAGGGTTTGGTTTGTTTCCCTCTTCTTCCTCCAGAACACGAGCGAAATGGCTGAGCTGCCAGATGGGCCGACCCTCACGACTCTCACGGGATAGCTGGACGAGACAGGGGTCAATGCTCACTCACATCTGGGTTTATATGCTATACAGAACATCTTACAAACACTACAAACAAACACACTGACCTCTAACACCAGCGACACACAGGCGGGGAAGAAGGTCATGAACACAAAGTAATTGGCCAGAACCGACATGCAGCCGAAACAGCACATGATCTCCAGCTGACGCACACCTGCAATCAGACAGGAAGTAGTTTGAGTGAGAGCTGAATAACTTGAAAGTTTGAAGCAAGATTAGGACCACATTTTTAAGGGTTCCAGTGACTTTTAACCAATGACTTTTCCAGTCATTATTTGAAATAAATTAATTTTATTAATTAAATTAATAAATATTTTTATCAATTTTTAAATATTCACTCTCAAAAATGTACATTATTATTTAAAAGACTATACAATTTTCCATGACTTTCCCCAACATGCAATCAGATCACTAAATCATCCAGGTTTACATGCCTATGATAGCCCAAATTTTTATTTGTCAACTTCTTTGGAGAAAAAAAAGAAAAGTAAAGAGAGAACGCAAAAGAGACACAATGAGACATGCAGCTGTAACTTACCAGACATTGTTCCCACACCGATGACCAGACACTCCACCACCGCGTCCAGGGTGAATGTGGGTCCCAGGATGGCCATGCCTTTAGCGATATTCTCTCTGACCTCCTCCTGTGCATTTATGTTACATTTATATGAATTAGTTTTTATTTTTATATTCCCTTTTTTCATTTTCATTTTATAGTAATTTTGTTGTTTTTGTAATTTATTAGTTTTTTTTTTTTATATATCCATTTATTTAAAAGAAATATTAATATTATTTTAACATAAAGTTAAGAAATAAGATTTCAGAAAAATATTTATTTAATAAATGTAATGATTTTAGTTTTAGTAAACTATAATTACCCTGATTATAACACATAGTAACAAACAGCAATATCCACTTGGATACTTTTTTAATGTGCATTTTCTATAATGTTCACTTCAGTGATGATGCCAACACACCAATAATTTGCATAATCTATATTGAAACTACTCATTTAAATGGACCACTTGAATTGATTCACAGAAATCATTTAAATTGACTAAAAATACAACATTTTTTATTCCAGAAAAAAACCTATAACACTCAGAAATTAATTTGGGACTCGTCTACATGCTCAAATAAAACAAAATTAAAAAAACATAAGGCAATATTTTGTGCAGCAAAATCATATTTTTGTACCTGTGAGTTTGAGCTGAGAGCAAACTTGGCCAGTGTGCAGGCTTTAGACAGATCAATCAGCAACAGGAAGAATGGCAGCGCCTCACTGCAGGAACACAACGAGACCATTTAGAGACAAACTCAAGACACAGAGGACATGAATTTGAGAGACAGATGAGATTCATACTTCAGTCCTGTGAGCTCTTTGCCCAGAAACTGAACGACCACAGTGCTGAACACAAAGCTGGAGAAGATGGTGAACAGACCAGCGATACCTGGATGCAAAACACACACAAAACACAATAAATACTTTTTATAATATGAATGGTTAAGATGAGAGGCAAAGTTGTACATTTAAATTCAATGCAACATCGAAATTCATGATTCTTATCCTTAACTGTGAACAATTAATCAATGCATTGTTTATTCTAAAGAAAAATATGTTTGTATGTCTTAATAATATTTCATTAAGTAGTGTATTTTTCAACCATTTGTCATATAGAAACTCATTTCACCATTTAATCAAGTTCTTCAACTGTCTTAAACATTTTTTCCTCCTTAAATGTGCTGTTTCACTCAGAAATATATCATTACAAAAGTAAATAAGTTTCAGAAAAGAGACTCACCCAGTATGTATTTGGAGCCGAGCTGACGGAGGTTTCTGAACTGGAAGTAGATGTAAATGATGGCTCCACATCTCGTAATGGTTAAAATGTTCATGTCGCTGCTTAGAATTTTCTAAAAATGTGCAATAAAAAATGTGTATGTTAATATTTGTTTTTATGTAGAATAAAATATGTAATATAAAAATGCTAAAATGTATAAAAATGTTACGTTTTCGGTACAGATCATAATTCCCGACCATACAGTTTTCAGCAAACATTGCAACCTGAGCTAGACTTCAGTAGGTAATACAATGAGTATGGAACCATAACCTTGTGTATAAATATATAAAGAGAGATCTACAAAACCTTTTAATGATTTTATAATCTGAAATGTGATCCGTGTACCTCCTGTAGTTTGGGACACTGATGGTTCCATCCACAGATCTGGTCACTGGTAGCGAAAGCATTCATGGACATCAGACACATGGTCACAGCAACCGTTCCCAAGATCACCTCCCACGGATGAGAGGCGACGAACAGGCCATGGAGCCTGAAGAGACGTGACAGCATCATCACAGCTTCAGCGGGTCACCTGGCAACAGAACACACACACTCATCCACATTACTGACAAGCATTTTGAATTATAGTTTAATTAAACATTTTACTCTTCTTTCACAATTCCCAACATGTAGAAAAAAACTAAATTCTCAAAAATATGTGACAATTTTAATCAAAACAGTGAAAGATACTTTATAATATTATTCAAACTACCAATATTATTCAGTAAATCAGTAGTAAACAATCTTTTAAAACTAAAAATTTTTCCAGATGCTTTTCTTTGCTCTTTTCTCTTATTTCAGTTAGCAATTATTTTACACTCTTTACGAACTTTTTCATGTGCTAACTTTTCATGGATTTAAACATTCCATGTCGTCTCGAGAAGATTTTACTGGAATTAAATTTATGTCAAAACTTAAACAAAAAGCACATCCATCGGTAAAGTAATGAGAGCTAACTATCTTTAATTTAAAAAAAAAAAAAAAAAGACACAAACTCTGAGGCTGGTTCACTAGCATTAGCATGATCACATTTGAGCTGTAATAGTGACCGTGGAGATCACCAACATATCAACATGATCATTTTACCTTTGTAACACATTAAAGAAAACGAAAAGCTATAAGTTAGTCAGTCAAAAAGGGATGAGCTGACAGCATGCTAAGCTAATTTAGCATAGGCTAAAGGAGTCACAGCTGTCATTGAGCCTCATATTCAATAATAACACATAAAAATGTCAAGATAACTCATTATATCGACTGAAGTGAGAGATTTAAGAATAAAGTTAAAGATGTAAGTGATAATTTCGGTAATATTACAACGTACCGTCATCTGTTCTCCTCGTTGACTGTAACTGACGTAATTCGCCCTCAACCGCATCGCGCACGACACGCCCAGAGCACGTAAGCACCGCCCAGAGGTGGAGCTGGAGCAGCCACAACGACAACGGAAGTTCAAAACGCTTGATCGTCACGTGATTCACGTTCCAGGAAGTTAATAGCGGGCAATTGGAATGCATTGAGCTAGAGAGGCAGAACTGCAATTTTTGGTAATTAGTAGACAATTAAATAATTTATTTACATTATTTATAAAATAATATATACGTAGTATATGTAGCTGTATCAGTGTTGCTTTTAAAAAATAAAATCCGCTAATATTTGAAGATTAATGTGGTCAGCTATCCTTACCTGCCTTGTTAACATATTTTAGGTTGATGTTATCATGGTAAAAGTCCATGTTTGCTATATAAACGACATCGTGGTCTTTTACCAAGTTAACTTCAGCCTCTCTGTATAAATATAATTATGTGTGTGTGTTTTCTAACAACTTGTATGTTAGTCAAGTGCAATCACATCTTAATTTTCATTGTTGTTTTATTAATGTCATGGTAAATGTTAAGTTTGTTGTCTTTGAAAATTCATTCCAAATAAGTGAAGATATTTTCAGATTAAGTGGGAATTAATCTCTTTTAATGTTTTTTTATTCTTGTGCACCCCTCAATTATTAATATATAAATATATATTTGTAGTATATTCAAATTTAAAATAACTTAAAACATTTTTACCAATTAAATCATATATTTTATGTATGTTAACCTTTGTTATGCACTTATTTACATACTATAAAGCATGCTGTCCTTGAACAGTCTCCACTATAGTTTGCTGTGCTGCATGGGATGCTCCAGTCTCACAGAAAGGAGTGTGAATTTATGGTATCCCTACTGACATGGAGAGGAGAAAAAATGATACATCAAGTTTTGTTCAATTCACATTTATTTGTATAGCACTTTTTATTATACACATTGTTTCAAAGCAGCTTTAGAGAAAATGAATGTTTCTACATTACAAATAAGAGTACTGTTAACAGATGTAACTGTGTCAAAGTAATGTTCATATGGCAGAAATGTTCTGAAATTAGGCTATACAAATCATGCAGTTAAGTAATGTTATGAGTTCAGAAACAATTAATAAATTAAAGCAATGGTTACGTGATTTGATCATGTTGATTACAATGAAAGGAAAATTGATCAGTTTTGTATGTTTATTCAGAGTCAGCTTGATCTGAAGTCCTCTCAAGGGCTGGCGTCATCTCTTCACAGGTGCTGGTCATCTGAAGTCTTCATGAGAGGCTGGATATAGTCAATAGATTACAACAACAAAATGTGATGTAATCATACTTGGGAACTGGCACTTTTTCACAAAGAACAGGGAAAGACTTGCCAAACCCAGTGAAGAGACTCGATGTGAGAGGGTGATATTTCATTACAGGTCTTCAGGTGGTTCTTGTTCTGAGCCAGATAGAGAAGGAGAAAAACACAGGAGAAATGGTTAAGTGATGCTCCATCACATTTCAGTCCTGTGGCATCTGCTCCTTCAACACAGTGCTTCTACAGTAGCTAAGACATTTAAGTATAAAATACAGTAATACAGTACAGGTTTATTGTGATTACTTCTATAAAATAGTAGTGGTATATAATACATTTTTGGAAATGTAGCCTAGCATGATTCTGAAATGAAAACTGCTCGCCTATTTTAAACTTTTTTTATTCTCACTTAATTTCATCAGCATCCTTTGCAATAAATCTAAATCTATTATAACTTCCCAGCAGCAGAAATCACGTTTAAAAGCCTTAATTACACAACAACAAAGAGAATGAATAACATCCCGTAAATCTACTAATTAAGTGAGGAATAATCTAATAATAATCTGTTTTAATGCACAAGGTAAATTGATTAGCTCTGCTGATAATATACAATTTTGTTCTATAAATGTGTTACCTTTTAAAAGTTCATCACAGCGGTCTCTTCTGCTGCATCTCTATGGCGCTGATAGTATGAGCGCTAACTTATTGTTTTGTGTATATATGCTGGATAACATTATAACTCTTTTTTGAGTTACTTTTTGTTTGCTTTACTTCCAGTTTGAAAATGTTGTATAGGCTATTTGGTGTTATTTGTGACACTCAATTAGGTTATTTACGTAAATGTTGTTCTTGGGTGAATGGAAAACACTTGACTTTGGTAATCTATTAAGAGATTATGTCTTTATGTTTATATTCGTTCAATGTTAAGGGCATTCGTGATTTGTTAAAGAGAAAAGCAATTTTTTTATTTCTTAAAAGATTTCAGCCTGACTTTTATTTTTTACAGGAAACTCATGCAGTAATGTCTGATTTTGTTTTTTGGAAAAATCAGTGGGGTAGTGATATTTGGTTGGCATATGGGAGTAATAAATCAGCAGGGGTCGCAGTTTTGAAAGGTAATTATAAAGGGAAAATTTTAAAAAGTAAAGCTCACTCTTGTGGAAGATGGTTGATTTTAGTTATAGAAGATGAAAATAATGTTTTAATTTTGGGGAACATCTATGGTGACAATTATACTCTACAAAACAGATTGTTATTACAAAATATACCCAAGTGCTCAGTTGATTTTAGGTGGTGACTGGAACACTATTAACGATCCTTTTCTGGATTGTTTTCCTCCCCGTATCAGTAGACAGTCCCAGTATACTGATATATTTAATATATGTTCTCAATTAAATTGTCGGGATGAATGGAGGCACAGAAATCTTGATAAGATAGACTTTACTTGGAGTAATAAGGATAGATCTATACAATCTAGAATTGACTTTTGGTTAACATCTGAGGAGCTTGGGAATCAAATTCAGGAGACTGACATAGTGCCTTCAGTCTTCAGTGACCATAAAATCATCCATTTAGTCATCAGCCTTGGTGATAAAAGATCTTGAGGATTTAATTTCAATTACTGGAAATTAAACAATTCACTCTTTGAAGATGTTCAGTTTAAGGATAAGGTTAAAAGTGTGATAAAGAGATGTTACAATAATGCTAAAATATCAGGCTTATATGGAATAAATTGGGAAATTTTGAAATATGAAATTAGAAAATTTGCAGTCTCAAGAAGTAAAGAAATAGCCAAAGCCAAAAGAAACAAAGAAAATATTTTAATTCAAAACATAATGGATATATATGACAAACAAATAGTAAGTGAACAAGATAAAAATATTTTAATAAAATTACAATTGGAATTAGAACAAATCTATGAATATAAAGCTAAGGGTGCGTTTATAAGGTCAAGGAGAAAGTGGTTAGAAAAAGGTGAATCGAATTCTAAATATTTTTTCAATCTTGAAAGGAAAAATGGAGACGTTTCCTCTTTAAAGAAACTTAAGATTAATGATTCTCTTACGGTGGACCCAAAATTTATATCTAATTTTGTTGTTACATTTTATGAAAAGTTATATGCCCAAAACAATAATATAGGTAATGCTGCTTTTTTTTCTGGATATAACTCTTGAAGAAATTCATAAAAGCATTGAAAAGCTTAAACATAACAAAGCACCAGGTAATGATGGTCTGACCTGTGAATTTTATAAAGAATTCAAAGAGGATATCTCAGAGTTTCTTTTATATGTCTTCAAAGAAATAATTGCAAAATGAAGTAATGTTGCCAACTATGTTACAGGGATTGATTACATTGATTCCTAAGCCCGGTAAAGACCTATTAAATATAGAAAATTGGAGGCCTATAACTCTAATCAATAATGATACTAAATTATTTTCAAATCGATTAAAGTTAGTTCTAAATGAAGTTATTGATGATTGTCAATCTGGCTTCTTATGTGGTAGATATATTGGCAATAATATTCGATTAATATTAGATTTGATTGACTACAATTTTCTTTTAAATGATGACAGTTATATTTTTTTTATAGACTATTATAAAGCGTTCGATACTGTAAACCACAAATTTTTATTTGAAGTTCTTGATTTCTTTGGTTTTGGCAACAACTTTATTCGTGCAATTCGAACATTATATAATAATTGCAATAGCTCTGTTAAACTACCCTTCGGGACCACTCCTAGATTTAATATAGGTAGAGGTGTTAAACAAGGAGATCCATTATCTCCTCTGTTATTTTTATTGGTCATGCAAGTATTGTATCTTCATATTAAAATCAATCCGTTTCAAGGTATCCAGTTGGCCAATAATGTGATTAAATGTTCCCAGTTAGCAGATGATACGGCAATTTTTCTAAAAGACATAAAAGAACTAAAAGTGGCTCTTGAGTGTCTTCACGATTTCTATTTAGTATCAGGGTTAGCTATAAATATTAAAAAATGTGAATTGTTTGCTTTAAAAGAAAGACCCAGTAACTTGTTTGAATTTTGTGGTATTCCAATAAAAGACTATATTACTTATTTAGGAATTACAATATGCAAAGATCAAAAAGAAAGAGTAAATATTAATTATACCCCAATAATTAATAAAATTCAAAAGAAATTTAACATTTGGCTGATGAGAGACCTTTCTTTAAATGGGAGAGTTTTATTATCAAAATCTGAAGGTTTATCCAGATTAGTTTACACCGCAATGGCTATAGATATTCCAAAAAGTATCATTAATGAGATAAATAAATATATGTATAATTTTATTTGGAAAAATAAACAGCATTATTTGAATAAAAAAATACTTTGTAATCCACTTAACCAAGGTGGACTAAATGTACTCGATTTTGAAACATCCAACACTATTTTGAAAATTAAATGGATACAAAATTATATCCGTTCAAAAGATAAACTATGGTATTACATCCCTAATATTATTTTTGAAAAAGTAGGTGGTATTGAATTTCTTCTTAATTGTAATTTTAATATTAGCAAGCTTCCCATAAAACTTTCCAATTTTCACAAACAGGCATTGTTATCATGGATGATTATATACAAACACAATTTTTCCCCTCATAAATGCTTAATTTGGAATAATAAATACATTACACACCAAAATAAATCTCTTTTTTTAGTTAATTGGTTTAGAAAAAATATTTTGTTGGTTTCACAACTTTTGAATAATAGTAATGGTCATATGCTTACCTATACAGAGTTTTTAGGAAAATTTTCATTTTATATACCTGTTAAGGAGTATATGAAGGTAATTAATGCAATTCCTTCAGAACTTAGGAAATTATTAGGAAATGATATAGACAAAAAAACTAATTTAGATTTCAGTCTTAAACTGGAAGGTATAAATATAAAAGAACAAAAATTTAATAATAATTATCTTAGAACGATTTGCCAGATTTCCAGTGTTCCTTCAGCCATTGGTTTTTGGAGATCACAATTTCAAGATGTCAATTGGAAAGAAACCTTTAAGATCTCCAGACGTTTTTGTATCACAAATAAAACCAGAGAAGTATCATACAAGATTGTTTTTATCTTGTAAAACAGGTAATTGCAAAGTTTTGTAAAGACATCGACTTGAAGTGTGGTTTCTGCAAAGAGGAAAATGAGAGTATTGTTCATTTATTTTATGATTGTATTTATACAAAATTATTTTGGTGTGAATTGGGTTTTTTTGTTAAACAAAACACTAATATTGAATTGCAACTCAAAGAAAAGGATGTTTTATTTTTTTATGAGTATACTGTTGATTTCAAAATATGGTATGTTGTGAATTTACTCATCATATATGGAAATTTTTTTATTCATAAATGTAAATGGGCAGTGGAAAAACCAAATTTTACCCATTTTAAAATAGAAATGAGTCATTACCTGTATACATTAAAAGAAACAAGAAATAACAAAGCGAAAAAAACTGTAAATTATTTTGAAGCCTTAAATCTATCTTTTGAATAATTTGAAAATATTTGAACTTGTTTACAGACATGTGATTTCTTTATTGCTTTTCCTTTTTAATTTTCTTTATGATATTTGTTTTGAGTTAATTTAAATGTTATTGCCCTTGTATGTTCTTTGTTCTAAAATCTGTAATAAAAAAAAAAAAAAAAATGAGCGCTAACTTCCGGGAACTATTGAGCGACTCCATGATCCGCCATTGCTGTAAAAAAACGGTCCATTGGAGTCAACGGAGTTGTCGCAACTCTCTCTCTATATGGCTCTGAGCTGGAGTAGGTCAAACTCCACCCATTACCTCCAGCGAGGGGGAGCTAGAGCTCCAGCTCCTCCCATTTGGATCTGCAGTGAGCAGTACTTGCATGAGCTAGGTCAAGTAAAATAACAACGCAGAATACTTTCAAGAAGATATTAAAATCTACATTAAATCTTTTACCTCCAGTAACAAAAAGGCAACTAAAACTTTGAATGTACGCTCACTTTTTGGTGATTTTGTATATATTTTTTTTATTTAATAGCCTAATTAATTTGTTTTGTAGGAAAGATTGTTTATTGTTATGTTATCTGCTCATTTATTTATTTATTATATCTCTCGTGGAATTGCTATGTTTGGCCATCCTTGAACCCCTTGCTTTTTTTAATTTTTTTTTTGTATGCCACATTTAGTATCATGATTTGTGCGTGATTTGGCCATTTACTGGAGAGTTCGTACGTAGATATTACGCACAAATTCGTACGTATGCACTGTTAGTCAATGAGACCCAAGGTTTTGTTTCTTTCACTTTCGAAACAACCCTGTTTGCGGAACCCCTGTTTATTTCGAGTTTTCTAACAGTTGACATTTTGCTGCTTTTTAATTGTCGTTCTTTCTCTGCAGTATGGAGAGGAGACGAAAACGCAGAGGCAGAAGCAAAAGCAAAGGTCTGTAACTATATCTCACTTTTATCTTGCTTTGAGAACGTGACGCAGTGGCGGCTGCTGGTCTTTCAAAGAGGGGAAGCTCATTTTCGGCCTACATCATAAAAATTGTCCATTTATTTATACTTAAATTCTGCCCTACGTTCCTTTTCAAGAAAATGCTCTGTGACCCTGTGACCAATAGGCGTCTTTTCGAGTGACGCTAGCCTACTGTATGAATGAATGAATGAACAAACAATTTAAAAACAAAAAAAGATATTAAACTCGACGGAGGAAATGTGGGAATTAGGTTCAACTGAAACAAGGAATGTGGTGTATAATAGGGTTGTCATGATACCATAAAAATGTCTTACGATACTATACCAGCTTAATTTATAAGTCAATTCTACAAAATTAATTAATAATAATAATAATAATAATAATAATTCCTTACATTTATATAGCGCTTTTCTAAGCACTCAAAGCGCTTTACATTGTGAGGGGGGTCTCCTCATCCACCACCAATTAAAATTTAATAAATAAATAGATGTAAGTGAAAACAGACAATATTATTCTCTGAATACTTAATTAATGTGAATGAATGACTGGCTATTGTTATCCATGAAATGATCTAAACAAAACTCATCTTAGCACTGCACAGAAGCTGCATGAAGTGATATTTAGATGTGGCATTTATTCATTTAGACTGTATTTATAATTTCATAAATAATGTTATGAGATTAATGTTTTAAATACTAAATTCTGAATATAGAAATATGTTTGAAAATAATGTAATATACCTACTTTTAGATGGGAAACTTAAAAACGGCCAGCAGGTGGCAGAAGTTCGTGATTGAATCACTGAGTCATTCAAACGATTCTTTCAAAACGGCTGAATCCTTCAGGAGCGAATCAAATGACTGATTTAATGAATGGCTCAGTGAATCAGTGATTCTCCCAAGACAACGCGGATTTGGATTCGAACACAATCGAAACAAAAACAGCACTCTTGCTCGTGTCGTATGGCCTAAGAGTCACTCAGGAGCATTTTTTATCTTGAAATTTCCGAGGTAGCAGCATATATATTAAAACATAACATTATAAATGAATAAAAAAATATATACAATGATTGATAAGAACCAAGTGCAAAGCCGCGATGGGACTGAACTCGAATAGCTTCAGCGTCAGCGACTTTTTATAGAACAAAATCGCTGTCAATCAAAAGGAGATGCAGACCGTCCAATCATCATGCAGAAGCTCAGCGTCCAGGCCCGCCCACTCCTCCATTCACTCCCAGAGACGCTGAGTGTCCGTGGGCGGGACATAATCACAGCATTTATCCAATGACCGTCTAGTTTGGAAGCTCTGAAAAAAACTGTTCAAAGCAGCCCCATTGAAGTCAATGTACGCTCGGCTTCAGCAGGGAAATACACTGAAGCTACGGGAATGAATGAGAAGCAAATCGAGTCTGACCTGCTATATGTAGCTGATTCTGAACGAACTCGTCTTCGAGATGAACGTGTTCTAACGCATTTTTAGTCAATAAACTAAGTTAACACAATAGTACATATTTGACCATTATTTTTTTTTACATTATAGGGGAAGCTGAGCTTCCATTGCAGTCTTAAAGAAATCCCCACTGCTATATAGGCTATTGAAGATATATTAGTGAATTCATTGGCTCTAATCCAGTAGCTAATAACAAATTAACTTTTTATTAACCATTAACTTAGGCTGCTTGCTTTGTATTTAACAGGTCGCAATGATGAAACTGAACTGAGTGAGTAACATTTATCACTGTTGAATGTATGGACATATTTATCCTTCATGTAATTACGAAAAAAATTGCGTTAGCTAGTATTTAACCATAGAATGAATTTATTTGTTTAAAGAATATCAATTGTATTTTAATATAAAATAGATAATTGAATGTGGAAACTAGTTAGGTAGAAAACGTAATAAAATAATTTCTGGAATGCCAGATGAAAAGATTCATCATGTGAAAGATGTAATAAGAAAAATAGATGTATGTATTTTAGGGTAAAATGAGTCAATGAGTTCTGACACTCTAATATGTTCTTATTACAGCTCCTTTGGTAAAAACACAGGGTAAGTAGACAGTTCATTTGGCAGTATATTTTGACAGCTGGCTCAAGAACCAGACTATTTGCTGATTTTTTTCTCGGGGCTTGGTAGTATTATAGTATTGTATTTTAGAGTAGTATTAACTGCATAATACTTTGAAACATTAAAAGGAAGCATACCAACACATTTGTTTATGATTGTTTATGATTTAAATAAAAACAGTTGTATGAATATAGTGTCATGTTTAGACAGAAACTGATTTCATAAATTCAATAATATTCACGAAAACAGCAGTTGGTTAAAACTCATTGAACTATATGAAAGGTGAAATTAGAGGAAAGCATTTGAGTGCAGATGCACTGTACTTTACTCTTAAAATTTGGGGTCTGGTCTATTTTTTTTTAACCTAGTATATTTACAAGTTGTTTTTCCCCTCAGTTTCACAGTCATATACCAGCATACCAGAGGACCAAGATCAAGAACAAGATCAATCAGGTGCACATTAATTTCGTTTCTTTGAAGTTTACTTTTCATTTATGCTCAGTAAAATAGTAATGAGTGCCAGAATTTGCCTATTATATTAAATCAGTGGTGTATTATTGTGTGGGCCACATTTTAAAACTTTTGTAAATTAGTCTTACCCAGTAAATTGTCACTAGTTTATTCACATTTGAATATTTACTGTGGAAGTAAAATAATGTCAAATGTATTGGAAACTGCACTAACTGAGAAAAAAAAAAAAAAAAAGCATTAAAAATGTCGCACTCTTAATGCAATGCATTGTATTTTCAGGGCTTGAAATTCAACATGGTTGTATATTTAAGATTATTGCATTTTTAATTCAAAACACTTCACACACATTTTCATTATTAAAAAAATGCAATAATCCATATTCACCTTCCAGACTTCACTTCCAAAATATTCAGTCTGTTTAAAAATACAACCTATAATATTCAACGGGCGATTTGTGGTCCATTTTACTTCACTTTACAAATTTGCTTCCACAAATTCAGTAGTCGACAGAATATTCAAGATTGCACATCTGGGAACTGCAGGAATTGCAGGGATGGGCACATATCAATACCTTTAAAAAATCAACATTAAAATTATATTAATTTCAAATGTTTGAACTTTTCACCTGTAGAAAAAAAATATAGGAACAACCAGATGCAATGATATATTATACATATTAGTTTATTTTATTTATAATTATATTATAATAAATTAATTTATTATTATTTAATCACAATATTTCTGTAAAATAAAATTATTTTTAGATAACATTATAAATCACTAAAATATTCTTTTTTCCATTACACCACGTGCATAATTATTAGGCAAGTTGATATTCTGATGATATTTTTTTCCAAGCACATTTGACCAATTCCAAACCACATCAGTCTTAACTACTACTAATTTTGTATTTAATCATTTATAAGTGATATATAATTGTCCATGAAGGCTGGAAGTGAAAAACTCCTTATATTCAGGTGTGCAGAATTATTAGGCATGTTTTCTTTTACTGATAAAATGAGCCAAAAAAAGAGGTTTAACTCAGACTGAAAAGTCTAAAATGATTAAATCCCCATGAGAAATATTAAAAACTAATGCAATACAGAAATTGCAAAGTTAAAGGGCACCTATTATGCTCCCTTTTACAAGATATAATATTGGCATTGGGTGTCCCCAGAATGTGTCTGTGAAGTTTCAGCCCCAAATTCCCCACAGATCACTTATTATAACAGCTGGAAAAGGTCATTTTTGGGGTGTGTCTAAAAACGAGCTGATTTGGAGTGTATAGCTTTAGAGCTGCATATTCCCGCCCCATCTCCAGAAGAGGGCGTCGCGTATAAGTCTCTCTGCATTGCATATTAGGGGTGTGCAGTACTGCAAATTTTGGTATCGATCCGATACCGAGTAAATACAGGGCCAGTATCGCCGATACCGATATTTGTCATTTAAAAAAAAAAATTAAATGACCAACAACAATTAAAAAAATTAACAATACTAATGTTGATGTGACTAATATTATATTCACCTTAAAGCTACGTGGATATTATTTGCCTTTCTAAAAGGACTTTGCAGGCAGAGGAGCCCAGAACATGAAAGTAATGCACAGTTTCATGTTAAGTATTTTCCTCCCATAGAAAAGAGTTATAAAACTATGTATGTACAGGTAAGCAGATGAACCCAGAACATGAATGCAACACGCTGAATTTCATTTTCTCTCATTGCAATATAAAACATTTAATATGGTGCAATGGAGGAAGACAGTGCTAAAGACCAAATAAATAAATAGACTAAATTCGGTATACAGTTTGTTAATAAAATATAATATGTGGCAAGCAGCTGAGCCCAGAATATATATGCAAACATGCTAAATTACATGTTGAGCATTTTACTCCCATAGAAAACCGTTATAATGAAAACAATATGAAACATACCAACTGCGAATAGAATTGACTTGAAAGCAGACCATCTTTTTAAGTAGATTAATGCAGTTTGCTGTGCACCCAAATTTTGGAAAACCACTTTACAACAAATGTACTCTGCTCTACACCCAATGCTTTAAAAACACCCAAAATAAAAGCATGGATTTCTTCACGTACTGTTCCCAATCTGTCTCTTTTGTGTGCACTTTTGCTTACATTTCTGTCTTTGAAAAAATAATAATTTTATGTCTTCAAATTTAGTTTACTTCTGCATATTTTTGCTTTAGGTTTACATTATTTTTAAATTCCAAATGTGTTTGCAAATTACATTTTCTCTTGGGCAGTGTTTAATGCTTTTGTCAACTGACATTGCTTTATTCACTTTTAAACAGATGAAACATTGACAGATGAAGTTGGATGGTCTACAGACTCGACTGAAAAGCTGAGATTTATAGTACTTGGAGGTGATGATGCTCTTATGGATAAAGCATGTGGCACAATCCTTAGGAAAAGGAAAAAAAGGAATGCATTTCACTTTGGAAAATTGGAGCCTAGGAATGCTTATGTTTGTGGACGACAAGTTTCTGTATTAAAAACTCCATTTAGATGGCTGGAACACTTGAAATCATACTTGTTTTTCAGCAGGGGAGTCAAATCTATCAGAAATGAAATGGAGTCATATGAATCCTTGTTGTTTCCGGGGCCTCATGCCTTTCTGTTAGTACACAGAGATGTGAAAAACTCTGGTAGAGATTATTATCTTTTACGTGCTCTCAGTGACGTGTTCGGGGAAGAGGTCTTGGACTATTGCATGGTATTATTTATGGATAGGGCTATGCACAATAATCCAAAAAAGAACACCTGTTTGAAGATGTGTGAAAATAGACACTACATTTTACAGAACACTGACACAAGTGTTAATGAAATGTTTAAAAAGGTAAAGATAATGACAGAGAACAAAGACAACAATTTTTTTACACCGCATTTGGAGTTTTTCAGAAAAGCTAGCAATTATTTTCAGGTGGAGTACAGTGAGAAGGAAAATAAACTAAGAAAAGCATTAATTGATTCCAAAGACCGAGAGAGTCAGCTAGAACGTGAAATTGAGAAACTTCAAAGAGAAGTGGAACTGCTCAAAGACAATGAAAAACAACTACAAAAAAATCTGACTGGAGCAATAGGTAAAGAAGATTGTCTGCATGAAAGAGAGAGAGAACTGTATAAAACAGTCAAGGAACTGGATGACAGACAGAGATATCTGCATGAAAGAGAGAAGGAGCTGGAGATCAGAGACAGAGAGAGAGAAGTGACACAGAGAGATGTGAGATCCAGAGAACTTCATCAGACCACAGCAGTTGCTCCCTCTGCTGGTGAGTATATTAAACATCTGTTATCTGTACTGTCACTTGATTATCAATTAATCCAGTAAAAACCCAATATTAGAGATCTGTGTACTTAACCTTTTCAATTAATGCTCAAGTTTATGATAAAAAAACAGATCCTTCATAAATTGCTTATCATTTGATATTTTTCTATAGTGTCGGGGGACAGAGACAGTCCTCTAGGTGAATGTGAAGGAGGGATTAGAGATGATTCACAAGCAAGTAAATTGCTTAGGATCCAGAAACCCGTACGTCGAAACAGCAGGGAATTAAATCCACCTTATAGTAAGTAATCTATTTCAAATACAACATTATGCTACACTCAATGTATATTTCCTTAAAAAGATTCACTAACTTCTGTAACATCAGTAAGATATCATCCCTAAAATTTCCTTTTTCTTTAGTGTAAGCACATTCCATGAGGTGAGTTGAAGGATTTTCCTGGTTTCTACTTAAAAGGATAGTTCACCCAAAAATGAAAGTCTGTAATAATTTCCTCACCCTAATGTTGTTCCAGACCTGTATGACAATGAATATTCACACTGCTCTTTTCTAGACTGGAAGTCTCACAGCCACGGCCACCAGAGGACACTCCTTCTGGATCATAGTTTGTTTGTTTTGGACTTCATTTCACCTCACCCTTTGTTTTGAATCAGAGGTGGATCTACCGGTGTGGCAACTGCCACCCTAAGAAAAAGCTGTGCCACTCCACCTGCCACCCCAGATATCACCAGTGGTGGGCAGTAGTGTAGCTACAAGTAGTGACGCTACTAGTTTAACTACATTTCTTAGTAGCGTGGTGGTAGCGTCGCTGCTTTCTGAATCAAATACCTTTTCAGTAGCAAAACTAATTTTTTGATTAGTGCGTCCCGCGTCTCTACATTTCATGTGAAATGTTCACGCGATTAATTTTAGATTCCAGCTTGTAAAAACTATTTATGTCTTTTTCCTTTTTATGAGCCGTCTTCAGAAGCTTTCTCGCTTCTCAAGATGGCCAACCGACAATCACCTAAGCACAGCTCTTTAATTGCACTCTAGTCTCTGATCAAACCACTGTAGCCTAATTTATTAACCACGCAAATCGTAACGTTTTAGGCAAGTAGCCTGCCATATTATGTCATAAAATATTTTAATAAGACTGAATTTGTATTTCACCCGATCACATGTTTATAAAAATACATTTTAAGTTTAATTATAAGCAGCATGTTCACGATTATTCAAACTACGAACAAATTCAACCTGGTCTCACAGAATTCAGGGTCCGTGGTCATTACACGGAATTCTGTGAGACCAGGTTGAACAAATTATACAGCAAGCCAAGAACATTTACATGATCAAAGAATATCATTGAATTCAGTCTAGCATGAGTCTTTTTTGGAGCACTCTAAAAAAAAAAAAGCTCCATTTAGGCTATAATACTTAAGTGAAGCTGTCTGCAGTGATTAATTAATCTCTTATGTACATGGCATGTAGCCTACATCTGCACTTTGTTGTTTCTGATGAGAGAATTCGCCAAAGTGCACTGACCAACTTTGGCATATCAACGATGTTAATATTTAGTTAAATCCCCTTAAATAATAGAAATATTTGAGAAATTATTAAAGAAATTATATAACTAAAATCACAAAAGCACAAATATATATTGGTTTGCATATAGCCTAACTCTTCATTCATTTGTATGTTAATCTATAAGAGTTTGGGCTGTTTAATTGGATTTTGTCTAAAATCCCCCACCGTGTCCCCGCCCTGCAACATCAAGCCCCCAACCATCACCCCCGACCCCCAAATAAAATATGTTCCCACGGCTATGCCTTACATTATCCAAAGCATTCTGAAGCTCAAGCTCAAATCGGAAATATAACTGCTACGGATCACTGATCCTAGATCAGTAAAAGTGAAGCCACAGCCACTAAAGCTCGTAAAGCCATTGGCTCCTCAAACTGTCAGTCAAACCTCATTATTAAGAAGTATGACGCACAGTTTAGAGCATCTCAGGTTATTTGCTGTCTGAAGGTAAATAAATAACTGTTGATTGAATAAGTACAGTTTTCTTTACTCAAAAAACACTATATTTATAAAGGCTATTTTTTTTTTTTTTTTGGATTTGAGGAGCAGAGAAGAGTGTCGTAGTCTAGCATTTGTTGTCAAGTCACAGCCAAATAGCTTGTGCGAAGCGCTGAATCTTTTACAATATGATACTCTGGCCAAATAACAGAAAAAACTGAGCGCCCACATAGCAACAGAAAACTGTATGACCTGCAAGTTCATGAAAATGTAAATGCGATGCCCGTACTGCCTCTGATGTGGCGTTGGACGGGAAAAAACATGAACTATACATTTATTAAAGTATTTATTAATCTTTGTTAATGTTATAGTTAATGAAAATACAGTCATCCATTGGTAGTTCATGTTAGTTCACAGTGCATTAACTAATGTTAACAAACACAACTTTTGATTTTACAGTTTTTCTCAGTCACTTTGGTGCATTTCTCGAATCATCCATAATATTTGCAATACATGTGCATTTCTCAAAACAATTTGTACAAACAGCACCACACAATGGATTACCTGCAAAAGTAAGTATTTGTCAATGAACATATATACAAAATTAATATAAATAAATAATACAATTAATAATAATAATAATAAATAATAAAATACAAAATTAGAAAGGCAAACACAGAGAGCTTTGCTTTTGCATGCAGCACTGTATGAGGAATTTCAGAGAAATTATTTATCATTGGTTGATCTACATTCTCTTCATTAGTGAGAGTCAAGATTCACCTGCACAATTTATGGCAAATTTACAAAAAGACTAATAGAAATGTGTATAAAATATGCTTGACAGTTTATGACTAGATGTTTTGATGGGTAACTTGACAATTGCACAGAGAACTATATAACACATTTTGAGCAACATGACATTAGTAACTGATAATGAAGGAAAACGCAGACAAATGTACATAATCGATTGCATGAATGTTGCAACTGCAACTTGTTCAAAAGAATGAGAAACTGCTTTTATCATGAGCACAAGTGACTATGATGTGGACGTTGAACAAGTAATTTCATTTCTGATCTAAGAAATGAACCAAAGCGACTGAGAAAAACTAATAATGTATTAGTAAATGTTGAAATTAACATTAATAAATGCTGCAGAAGTATTGTTCATTCTTAGTTCATGTTAACTACACTTGTTAACTAATGAACCTTATTGTGAAGTGCTACCATTTATATAAATGTACCACAATACCAACTACCTGGTTTCTGGCCGACAGCAACAATTTATTTAGCCTATGTCACAATATGAGGTACAGTAAATCCGCCCTGTACATGATAGTGATTTTTGTTGCCAAATTGGTTTGGAACAGTTGTTGAATAAACAATTAAACTGAACTATTATGCCTGTCTATAACTGCTTGACTGATAGTTTTATTGATCACTGAGAGAGCATTGACTTGGTATGAATAATATATATATATATATATATATATATATATATATATATATATATATATATACTTTTTATTATTATTATTTTTAAATAGCTTAGATGTAATAAACTACTTTTGCCATGTTGCTGTAGCTTAGCTTGCTACATTTCCCAGGGCTGTAGCTTTAGTGTAGTGAAGCTTTATTTAATGAGGAGTAACTGTTAGCATAGCTCACTGCATTTTACAAGTAGCTTGCCCAACACTGTGTATATATCATGTAAATATGTATATATATATATAGCATAAAGGAAATTCTTTCACACAGAAAGATTTTTATGTTCTCCAAATGTACTGTGTACTTTAAAAAATTAATAAATACACTAAAAACTTTTAAAAGTTTTAACATGAACAGTACAGCTTTTATAATATTTAATTGGCATTTATTTTTTCATTTTCTAATACTTTTATTGTCTCTCTTCTCTCTGTCCAGCTGCTCTCTCTCCGTTAGGGGTAGACTGAGTACATTTGAGACACATGTACAGTTGAAACACCTTAAATAACTTGCATACCCCGAGCTGTGATTTTTGCTCCACACGTGTATTAGTGTTCTCTTTGATCGTGGGAAATTTGAAATGTTTGCATCTTTCCACTCCGAAGATATCGGCAAAAGTATTTTTATTTTTTTTCTCAAAGGTGAGATTTTCATTTCACCATGTCCCTTGCACAATGAATAGCTTATTATTCTTTTATGATTGTTAAACTTAACATATATCATTGAAAACGTTACTCTGTGCTCTAAAAATAGACATTTTATGACATTGTGCCATGCAAGGTCTTTTCATAATCTAAAGAAACGTGCGTGCATGTCAGTGGGGTTGAGACACGGTGTATCAACTGTACCCGGATTGGTGTCCCAAGCTGCTTAGTTGTACAGTGTTATGATAATAGGATAAAAGTCACATTTACACACATGCGACGCAAAATTATATTTGTGATATTTCAACTGTCTATTATTAATGGACATATTTTCTAACATGAATGTTAAAAGGATTATTTAGCATTTTAAGAAATATTCAAGGTGGTAAGAAAATACCACCTATTATATTCAGGTTACAGAAAATAAAATGCATACAGAGGCTGTGTGTATTTGTGTACTGGTATTACCTACATTATAGGGACCAAATGTCCCCACAAGTATAATAATACCAGTAAATTCGAACCTTATGGGGATATTTTTTAGGTCCCTATGATGAAACAGGCTTATAAATCATATAGAATGATTGAAAATGTAAAAATGCAGAAAGATTCAAGTGATGCATAGGTTTAGGGGTAGGATTATAGAATATACAGGTATGTATAATGTTATTTTTACTGTTATGTTTACATTTGTACTGTTTGCCATATATTTTGTAGTGTTAAAAATTTGTTCCTGCTTTGTTTAACTGAATCTGAATTAAATAAAGCAAATGAATACATTTATTTTTAAACTGTAATTATTTAAAACTGTAATTTTGTAATTACATTTTCAATAAATGGATAGCCGTCTTCAGAGCATTAAGAATGGGTGTCTCAACTGTACCATGCTGTTTTAACTACACCTTGGGTACAGTTGAGACAAAAATGCACCTCATGTTTATGAGCTAAAAACTACTTATGACTATTATCAATTTATGATATTTTAGTACACAAGCAAAATAAATGTCATGTGAAAAATCACTTCATTTTAGCATATAGTTTTTGTGCAGTGATGAAAAAAGCAGAAAGTGTCTCTACTGTACTGTCCACCCAGGTTTCTGCTCATAATTGACTGGAGAAGTGGATTGGCTCCTTCTGCATGCTTGCATCTTTTAAAAGTCACATCCGTACAAGACTGAGAGAGCGCGGCTGTGTGTGTTGAGAGGACGCAGAGGTGTTAGCGTCCCGTTCCTTTTCAATTGTTGTTTCAAAGCTGGTTGAGACACTTTTACACACAACACTTCGTTGTTGGCTTTTCTTTCTTTATCTTTTCTGTTGTTACTATTATTATATGGAATGTTTGTGTAGAAATGCTGATTACTCATCAGGCTTATTAAACTAAAAAAATATCATAAGAATAAACATGCAATGTGTACAAGAGCCCGACCCCATTAATCCCTAGCTGTGCAGCGTGTCAATTTAAATCTCCCCTCCCCTGCCTTTTATTATTAGTGTTTAAGTTTTTGTTAAGTTAAAGGTACTGTTAACCTGATATTACCACACATTGTTTTAAAAAAATAAAGCATTTCATTGCAAATTAAACCATTGGTTTTATTCATATGTATGTAGAGTATAGATACAATGTTTGTAAATTTATTTTACATTTGTGGTAAAAAAAAAAAAAAAAAAAAAAGGACAGATAAGTTGCCTGAAATGGTTTGATTGTTGTGTCAGGAATTTTCAAACACATAACAATGGGGTCACATATTCTGATGTCCCCTTTAAATAGATTAGTAGCTTGTTTTTGTGACATCAGCTTCATGAACATTAAACATTTATGTTGCATACAACATGCAAAAATAGGCTACTCTGCAAACAACTGAATTGTGTTTAATCTCATGAAGTTTTAAATTGCTTTAATAAGCCTGTGGAATAACCAGCATTTCTAAACAAACATTCCACACAGTCACTTTAATTTTTATTTAAGAAGCTGTACAAAAAACATTCAAGAGTATCTAGTACAGGGGTGCCCACACTTTTTTCTGTGGGGATCTACTTTTCAAATGAGAAACTCACCGAGATCTACCAAGTGAAAAATAAATAAATAAATAAAATTCATATAAAATAAATAGGCCTAAATAAAAAATAAAAAGCTTGTTTGGATGTTTCTTTACATTGCATTAATTACATTTTTAATCATAAAAAAAATAACAAATAATAATAATAAAATAATGTTCAATTCTTAGTATCCCCATAGAACCGTGCCTGCATTTACCTAAAGCAGTGTCATATTCATAACATGCCATTAAGTGTATTCATATAATAAAGCAATAAATGGCAAAACGAAGAGAAACCTGTAGATTTAAAACTAAAATCGCCAGTAGGTGGCAGCAAGTCACGGTCTTAATGAGCAAAGCATCACGTCATTCATTCATTCATTCCTTCAGTAACGAAGCAAATGACTGTAGATGAATGGGTTATTAATCACTGACTCTCCTAATCGTTCAAAGCTGCAGATTCATTCACTAACGAAACACCGCTGTTGGAGACGCACACCTGTCGCAGATTTTGTTGGAAATGATTTTCCAATGACCAATGATTCAACAACAGACTTCTTGACTAAAATAGGGCAAACAGAGGACTTGATATCAGACATACATGCAAATGACACATGACCTGACTTCTTGACAGAAACTGAAGGGACTGAGAGTTCAACAGTTGACACTTGGGGAGTCTGGGAAAGGTGACAGCTTATCATTACAACTACTCCTGTAGTGGCTTTGGTCTCCATAATCATACAATCCCCTATGCCAGTTCTAGACATTTGAAGGCCCCCCACCCCTAATAAAAAGCGCTTTTTAAGTTGCTTATGATCATCAAGTCTGCATTTATTTGATCAGAAATACAGAAAGAACTACAGGTGCATCTCAAATTAACTCAAATTGTGAAACTCGTATTAAATAAATTCAGTGCACACAGACTGAAGTAGTTTAAGTCTTTGGTTCTTTTAATTGTGATGATTTTGGCTCACATTTAACAAAAACCCACCAATTCACAATCTCAACAAATTAGAATACTTCATAAGACCAATAAAAAAAAAAAAAATTTTTTTGTGAATTGTTGGCCTTCTGGAAAGTATGTTCATTTACTGTATATGTACTCAATACTTGGTAGGGGCTCCTTTTGCTTTAATTACTGCCTCAATTCAGCGTGGCATGGAGTCAATCAGTCTGTGGCACTGCTGAGGTGTTATGGAAGCCCAGGTTGCTCTGATAGTGGCCTTCAGCTCATCTGCATTGTTGGGTCTGGTGTCTCATCTTCCTCTTCACAATACCCCATAGATTCTCTATGGGGTTCAGGTCAGGCGAGTTTCCTGGCCAATTAAACACCGTAACACTATGGTCACTGAACCAGCTTTTGGTACCTTTGGCAGTGTGGGCAGGTGCCAAGTCCTGCTGGAAAATGAAATCAGCATTTCCATAAAGCTAAAATCTCCTGGTCGATGGCTGCGTTGACTGTGGACTTCAGAAAACACAGTGGGCCAACACCAGCAGATGACATGGCAGCCCAAATCATCACAGACTGTGGAAACTTCACACTGGACTTCAAGCAACATGGATTCTGTGCTTCTCTCTTCCTTCAGACTCTGGGACCTTGATTTCCAAATGAAATTTACTTTCATCTGAAAAGAGGACTTTGGACCACTGAGCAACAGTCCAGTTCTTTTTCTCCACAGCCCAGTTAAGATGCTTCTGACGTCGTCTCTGGTTCAGAAGTGGCTTGGTAGCCCTTTTCCTAAAGACGTCTGAGCGTGGTGACTCTTGATGCACTGACTCCAGCTTCAGTTCTCTCCTTGTGAAGCTCTCCCAAGTGTTTGAATCAGCTTTGCTTGACAGTATTCTCAAGCTTGCGGTCATCCCTGTTGCCTTTTCCTACCCAAATTCTTCCTTCCAGTCAACTTTGCATTTAATATGCTTTGATACAGCACTCTGTAAACAGCCACACCTTTCAGTAATGACCTTCTGTGACTTACCGTCTTTGTGGAGGGTGTCAATGTTTGTCTTCTGGATCATTGCCAAGTCAGCAGTCTTCCCCATTATTGTGGTTTCAAAGAACAAGAGATACCCGGAATTTATACTGTAGGGATGGTCATTTATTCAAATCCAAGTGTAAATATTCTAATATTTTGAGATACTGATTTTTGACTTTCATGAGCTGTAAGCTCTAATCATCAAAATTAAAACAAACTTTTGAAATGTTTTATTTTAAATGCAATGAATCTAAAATATATGAAAGTAAAATTTTTTGAAATAAGAAAAAAAAAAGAGAATTTTCACAACATTCTCATTTACTGAGATGCACCTGTATAATATTGAGAAACTTAGAATTTTTTTTTCACACCATACTTTAAAATATCCATTTCCATAAGTCATATCTAAATTTTCAGCATCAATTTAACACATCCTTATGAATAAAAGTATTAATTTCTAAAAAAAAAAAAAAAAAAAAATCTTTTGCAAACTTTTGAATGGTATTGGTTTACAAAAGACTTCTATTTTAAATAAATGCTGCCAGGCAGCAGCAAACACAAGAAACAGGCAAGACTACAAAAACTAAGCCAGGCTCCATAAAGTAACTAACATCTAGGATAGCAATATATGCTTACAATACTCAGCAAAGAGAAAGAGGAAGTCCATGGCTTATGTAAGGTGTCTGATGGGAATCAGCTGTGTAATCAATGCATTCATCAGTGTGCCTATGATCAGGTGAGCATGTGATTAGTGAGATGGCAGATGGGAAATGTAGTCCAAGGTAATGTGAAACAGACTGTGTGGTGTGAGAGTCAATATGATGAAAGGGTGACCTCTGGTGGCAATCAGACGGAAGACCATGGACCGGATTCGTGACACTTCTCAACATATCTAAATGGCCTATAATTTGGACAGGATTCCTAATAGTGGGAATCCAAATAATGTTAAAACTAATAAAAAAAAGAGACTTTTTTCAGAATTAAATAATTGTCATACATGTTTCTTCTGAACATAATGATCATATAAAACATTTTAATTTCTGTAATATAGATTTCTGACTTTTTCACAGCATGACAAGCCATATTAAATATAACCGATGAAACAAGGTTTTGTAGTATTTTATTTTAAAATGTCAGAAACTCACAGCAAAAAAATTCATGACAGGACACAAAAGATGAATTGTACAGAGAGAATACAAGTTCTATATACAGTACAGTGTGTCTGATGGTAGACTGTGAAGAGCTGCTGGGTTCAGTGCAGCAGGATGAAGGAGAGCAGAGAACCGCAGAGGAACAGGAAGCTCTGAGTGACGCTCTTAGCACTGTTACACAGGTTCCCCTCGCAACATAAGACTTCACTAACAGAAGGAATCAAGTTTTGGCCATTGCAAATAGATGTAGAGACACACCCTTTAATATCTGCTGTCAGCTCTTTGTAACTCACTAATGAAAAGACAGAAAACAAAGGTTTATCCAAGATGGAAATTGGTAAATGTGATCTGTATCAATTGCTCAAACATAAGAAAGATAAATTAACTTTTTTTTCTTTTCCAGATTCTCACCTTTTGCTTTAAAGCAGCGGTCTTCACTCCCTGAACAGCTCACTATGTTTGAGCAGCTCTTCCCATCACAAGAGTAACATGTCTTTCCATTGGGGACATTAGAGGCATCTACAGGATGAAATCATGTATTATTATTATTTTTATTTTTTTTGTGCAAAATATAAAATCTAATAAAATAACATGCTGTTAGCTGCACCATTCAATCAATTCACAACTGACAAGCTGCACCCTGTATTGCATTTCCTGTTTGAATGTTCTTTGGAAGTAAAATGAGTGTTGCCTTTAAAGATATGGTCAGTAAAGCACAATACCTGGAGCATCTTGGGCGTTACACTGATCTGTGTCACAGCACACTGAAGAAAGTTGTGACAAGCTCTGGCTCATGGATCCACTTGCACAGTCAGCAACACAGCCTTTAGCCTTTGTTTTAAGACTGACGCCCTCTGAAAACAAGAAAGATTCAGGGAAGACCAGTTCAACACATTATTTTGATGGAAAATATATTTATAAAATGTCAAAATGCTGTATTTTCTTATTTCAAATATTGATTAAATTTTAATACAAATTATATTGTTAGCATTACAATCTGAGATAAATTAAACAGCAGAAATCTAAATAGAATATTCTGTGATTACAATCATAAATTCTGTTAGGAAATTGTGAGAAGTTTAAGTGAAGCAGCACCGGTAAAAAAAACAACACCAGCATCTCCATCGGTGAAATATTACAGTGAATTTCAATCCATCTTATTGAACTTACCAATTAGTCTTGTTGTTACACTCAAGCACTTGGAAAATCCACTGGGACATGTTTCTACCGTTTGACCTGCACAAGATCCCAACACACCTGAACACTCATAACAGCTGAAAGAGTGTCCTAAAACCAAGAGAGGTAATGAGAGAGAGAGACATTAGTGATCTGTATTTGTACCCAGTAATATAACAAACACTACTTGTCTTTGTACCTGCAGTGAAAAGAACAAACAGAAGAAAAACTGAGATTTGCAGATCCATCTTTGATCAGGAGGTGAATGAGATAACGTGTCTGTTTCAGAGCTCATTTTATAGCTTTTCAAAGGGGAGGGTCTTTATGAGCAAATGAAAGTTTAACAGAAGTAGACACTATTAGAGACAGAAACTTCAGCTTACATAAGATGTAATAATTTTAATAAGAAATAACAAAGAATGTATAAGTCTTCTTAAACCAACCCTCTTAAAGGGATTTCACGCCAAAATGAAAATTCTGTCATCATTTGTTCATCCTCATGTCATTCCAAACCTGTTTAACATACTTTCTTCAGTGGAACACAAAAGAAAATATTTTGTGTGTGGTTTTTGTCCATAAGATGAAAGCAGTAGATTAACTATTTGTGTTCTGCATAAGAAATTCGTGTAGAAATTCTTTATATATGAATGTTTTATTTTCTTACTTTTTTTTTAGAAAAAAATTAAATAAGCCATGAGACAGAACACACACACACACACACACACACACACACACACACACACACAAAACAAGGATGTAGAATGCTGAGGAAAAAAACAGGATATTTTATATGTAAATATATTAAAGTCCCCATGAAATCAAAATTGAAGTTTTTTGGCCTTTAGTATGAATATGTTAGCCTTTAGTATGAATATGTTAGCCTTAACATTATCTCTAAGCTAGTGTGCTCGAAAACAACAACAAAATTCGCATTTACAAGATATAAGCATTCATGCACAGTCTGCTCCGGTCCAGAGATACGATAGTCAGCGCAAATCACAAAACGTATCGGACCCGTTTGAATTCACAGAATGCTATATTTTATAGCAATATGAATGAGATTGTGACTGTCACATGCTGTCAAATGCGGCTTTACCAAGTTCAGCGACTATAGCCCAAGCTGTGATAAAAACGAACGCTATCCACCTTTTTCTTCAACGCGGAAGTAAGCCTATGGGTGAGACTTCCGGTTCATTAGCCGCTATTGGTAAATAACGAGGAGAATAACAACGTGCAGTAAACGGTAAACCTTTTTGCACTACAAACCAGTGTGTTCATGATTAAGATAATACATTAAAATAATATGATATGGCACACTAATTTTCAATATCAAGCAGCAAAACGAACTGTTTTGTACAGCTAAAAATAGCTGGACGCAGATGAGACCGGAAGCTAGACCCATAAAATTTACAAATGGCCGCGCCCATTTGTACGTCAAGAAAAAGGTGGATAGAGTGGGGGAACTATGACGTCACTTTGTATGCGGATCGGCGGTTAGCATGAAACTGGTTCCTCCACAAAAAGCCAATGGACCTTTTTCACATTTCCGGGTTTCTCAGCAGCGGAAGTCGTCATGGTTGGGTTAACTTGAAGAGCGGTGAATGGGAGAGTACCACAAATATATTTTTTGCACTCCCATTTGCTCAAATAGCAATAGAAAAACTCCACGATAGTATTTTCATGACTTTCAATAAAAGGGAAAACAGAGAGACTGATAACGGCAGTCAGAAGAGAGAACGATGTCAAATTTACCGTCCCTTTACCCCAACACTCTCGCATTAGCGTAAACTAGTTTTTTTGTAATTTGATGCAAGGTAATACAATACAAAGAATAGTGTTATAAACGTACATACATTTAAAAAAAAATAATAATACAAATATGAAAAACTTTCGAGGATTTATGATGCTGATGACCGTTAAACGCGTCATCACGGTCTTGTGAAAAGGGTCCATAGGCTTTTGGATAATCGCAAAAAAATAAGCTCTGTGTTCAGTCATAGTTCATGTCATGAAACTTACACATTTTGTCCATCAAGATAATCTTCACAAAGTAATATAACTTTGATGAATTTTGAAGCCTAAATAGAAGCGCCAGAACTTAAAAGCTAAACTTAGGCTATAAACGAACTACAGCACCACGGTCGCTCGCCTTCAGCGTCACCACCAGCGTCATCTCGAGAACTGCTTCAAACTTCACGAGTTCGCACTAACATATATGATTGAGCAATTAGTAAGCATATTTGGCGTGCTGTCCGGAGGGAGGGCACTACTTTTTCCTGCATTTGCATAATTTGTAAGCTTGAAAACTCCGCATTCGGTCCTCATTCGTTGTAAGTGCATGGGCAAAAAGCATAATTTTAATTTGATTTATTGAAAACATTGTATTTCACTGGAGAACGTGATGGAGAGTAAATGATGACAGAATGCTTGTGTTTGGATCATCTATTCCTTGAATAGCACAAAAATTATAAATATATAAAGCAT
Source organism: Onychostoma macrolepis (assembly GCF_012432095.1). Classification (NCBI taxonomy): domain Eukaryota; kingdom Metazoa; phylum Chordata; class Actinopteri; order Cypriniformes; family Cyprinidae; genus Onychostoma; species Onychostoma macrolepis. The sequence goes on from NC_081175.1 coordinate 27,909,493, forward strand.
GCTGCTTGTTGACAGCTTCATGAATTCAGTGTTAAGACAGAGAGAGCAAGTTTCCATAACTGCGTGTTCCTCGAATCAAATGCACCTGTTTGGAAGGCCACCTCACATTACAGATGTGTGTGCGCAAGAGAGAACGAGTGTGTTTGAATAGATGGGAGGAAAAGGAGATGTATATTAGCTTGTCTAAGGAAAAAACGAAGCAATTCAGAGAACCTTGCAATCTTCTTCCTCTGCGTCGAAGCTTGTAGATCAGATCCTCCCTGTGGAGCTTTAAACGTTTCTTATTTAAAATCCCTCTGTTTGTGTCTGTGAAACCGATGCAGGATAAACACTCGCCCACCAGCACCCCTGAGAGGCATTAAAACACCTTTCAATGTCAAATTCCCTTCCACTGTTCTGACAGTAATAATCTCATTCTGGCTTTGCAGATGAAAACACTTCAGAGATCTTATTCATGATGTTTGTGAACTCTGATGATCACAAGGCAGGCAAATATAGCCGTGAAGTGATAAATCGTCCGGCATGGCACATGTCTCTGCTATCAGGTAACCCACTATGAACTAAGGGGGATGTGGACTAAAAATAACCCCTCTCCCCAAACCCCCAAGACCTGTCAGCTTTACGTGAACCTCATATTCTCCAGACCTACATCACCGTTGAGTATAATTGCCCATTTGGATTTAAAAAAAAGGTACCTGCTTCATTGTCTGTGGATTTTTTTTCTGTTGGGACAAACCCCACAGGCATCTGATGCTGAGCTCTGGCTGCTTTAAGAGTGAGATCTTTGGACTTGGTCTCTCATGACAGATGTGTTCAAACTGAGGTAATGAGTCTGTCAAAGGTCGTCAGGTTTTATGGTTTTGGCTGCTAATTGTAATTGTAAAAAATTCTGAAGCCAATTTTATTTATTTGAATGAGATGGTATAGTTTACCTTGACACTTTACTTTTAATGATATAGTGACAAAAATGTATTTTTAAAGAATACTGTTTTCTTATTTAGTCATAAATAACCCAGGTGGGGTGGAGGCGGGATGCTGGAAAACTGTCATAGAACAGAGGCGAGTTGGCTGTTTATACACACCTGATGTGCTTGTTAAGGTGATTAGGTGACGAGCTCCACCTGGGCCAGACTGATTATCTGACCTTGCTCCTCCCGAACCTTGTTAAAACATCATTTATTTTTAACACGTTCAGTGAAAAGGATTTACTCTTTATATGAATTTTAATCCACACTACATGAACCTTTTCATATAAACTGGAATAAATACAAAACTAGAGCCAAACTAAAACTGAAATGAGACAATAACAACAAATAGTGTAGTGAATAAACAAAATAATCATAACTAAAGGACATTTTATTTCGAAATAAGGTGAATTAAAAGTCAATAGATCCTTGATTAATATCAATATTTTAATTAAAAACAGTTTTAATTAACTGTAGCGAGTTTTTGGATATATGGTAAGATTATTTATCAACTTATTTTAGTGAACAAAGTACCACATTTCAGCTATCATTTTGTTAGGATTGGTACACAAAATGTTATTTTATCCTTGCTTCTAGAAAATCCTCAATCTATATGCTTTCTAACAGCTTCATGTGGCCGCAAACATTTAATTTTACGAGTGGGGTGTAACTGGTGTTTTATGTTGTAGAATAAATCGTGAAAGTATCTTGAGCCTGTGTGAACCACGGACCTTATTTAAGGGATTTAACCAAAATCCCATTCAAAAAACCCATCAACTCTGGGAGGATTGAACCGGAAGTGCTAAAATGCACTCGCTTCCGGGTTTTTGCCTACAAAGTGATGTCATAGTTCCCCCACTCTATTGGCTATTAAAAAAGGGGGCGGGACTGCTTGCTATGTCCCGCACTGTCTTCCTGTTTCAGTTAAAATAACGCTGCATGTTTCAAACCACTTCAGTGGACATTTAAGTACAAATAATGTATAAATGGTTACTGTTGTTGTTACCTTTACTGTTGTTACATGTAGTAGGGTCCTTCAAGGAGTGCGAGGAGGCGACAGGTTACAAATATGCTCTTTAATGAAGAGAAGTAGATACAGGAATGTTATAACATAACCATCAGAACACAACATAACATTAGCTTCACATTATAACCTCACATTAGCATTATCACCGACAACTACAAAGGGAGAACTCAGGACTTATAAAGGAGTAGGAACAAAAGAGCAAATAACATAATCAAACTCAGGTGAGGACAATGAAACAATAATTACTAATAAGGGTAGGAACCAAACCAAATAAGGAAAACTAGGACTAGGACAGGCAGACATGTAACAACTGTCAGCATAATAACAATAATACAAAAAAGTGCAAGTGGTTAAATGACAAGGGATCTTTAAGAGAAGGAGACAGGAAAAACAATAGCAATAATGAAGATAATCTTAATAATATAAATTAGAAAATAGGATAGAATAGAATAGAAGAAAGTCAGAGAAAGGGGGATGGGAGTGGCAAGATTGTGAAAGTAACAAGACGTTGTGTTGTGCTCCGGTGCAGTACATGAAACATCCTCTTTAAACAGAACCATAAGTTTCATTTCCTCAGAAATCATGAATGATTAGACTAGAGACATTAGAAAGACAAAAACTGAGCCTGTAACGACACAGAACAGATCAGATTGAGTTATTTTGATCACATTCTCAAGCATGACTAAAAGTAGTGTAAAAAGTTTTTTAAAGTCATTATTATTATTATTATTAATTATTGTTGTTGTTGTTAATTTGGTCTAGATCAAAAAAGGAAAAATGTTCATCCATGCATTTTCCATGCCTGTGTAGGGTTATGGGGATGCTGAAAACTATCGGGTAAAATATATTTCTCTTTATTTGCTTTTAAATATATTTGTAATTATTATGGTTTAATATTTAATTTTTTTTTTTACATAACCATAACAGAATACAAATCAGAACTAAGAACAAAGCAACAATAATAGTAAATAATAATGAAATACTAATAATAATGAAAACAAACAAACAAAAAACAACAACAACATAAAACACTAAAGAACAAAAATAACAGAAAAAGACCACCAAAAAATAAAAAAAATTGTTTTGGGAGAAACAATTTTTAAAGGAAATTTAGAAAGGGGTGCTACAGTTTGAAATAATAATAATTTTAGTTATGCTCAAAATAATAATAATAAGAATAGCAATAATATTAATAATAATAATAATTATTATTATTATTATGATCGTTATTATTATTATGCCGGGACCATACCCAGCAATAATAGATTTCTCTTATTAAATATTATTTGAGCAAAGTCATTTGTGTAAAAGGTGGTACATGTGGTACATTTGTGATTAAAAAAAAAAATACAAGGCAGCTAGTGGGGCCTTGAACATTTTTATGGCAATAGTGAGTGCAAACATGTAAAAATGCTCTTTAGTGACAAAATAATAAAAGTTAATTTTCCTTCAGTAATGTTGATTTATTTTTATTAGTCGATATTAGAGGAGCAGAAAGAAGGCACATGTTAGTAAAATTAAATGTGTAGTTTTGTTTTAAACATGCAAACCAACAAAAAACAAAAACCTTTTGTTCTTTTGCATGTGTTTTTACACAGCGACAAACCAGTGTTTAAGGAAGTGGTGTGGTGGCTTCTTTTGCTATTAATTTTGCAAGTGAAATATTCTTGAACCACTGGATGTTTTTAGGTGTTGTGACTGGTGGGCATAAACTTGCATAAACTGCTTAGATTAGTCTTAAAAAGTCTGAATCTGAAAAGTAAGAGTAATTAGCCTTTGTCTACTGCACGTCAAACTAGTTTTTAAGACACTGTCACTGTCATAGCATAGTGGCTATGTTTATGAACCTGTCACAGTGTTTTTCTTTCATAAGAGAGTTAAACAATCATTTAATAGAGATGCCAGCATGCAGAAATGCATTCTTCTCAGAAATAGCCAAATTAAAATTGAGGATATGCATTTATATATATTAAAACATTTTTATTTAATTTATTAAATTATTTATTTTTTATAAATTAATGCTTATCGCAACCCCTTAACTTTTTAACAATAAATAAACAAACAAACAACAACTGATCTCTCAGTGCACACTATTATTAGCTATCATCGTGACCTAAGGAATAGTTAAATATTATTATATTATCTAAATAAATTTCCTGAATGTTTGTTGTGTAACAGTTATGTTTATTTTCAATAAACTCGTTAGCTTACCAGCTTCTTTTCCTAATGACTGAGCTACAGGAAGGCTCTTCAACTCATTATTGATGTTAATCCTGAAAATGCAGCTGCAAAGTTTGATTCTATAATAGTTTGATTTAAAATAATAGTAAAAAATAAACTGGAAATCAAATCAAAGGCTTTTTTATTTGATATTACTGTTGTTGTTTCGCCCTTTGCCACCCCTATAAAATGTTTGACACGCCCCCTTCTCTGGAACCTCAGAAGCATGCATTCCTTTCACTTCAGAAGATGATTACAGATGCTGACGTTGTTTCGGCTTGGATTAATTGGTAGGTTTTTTTTTAAATAACCATTTTTGTTGTTCACTGCACAGTTAAGCAGGTAAGCAGAATTATTCATTTCTTTGTGAAGTTGAATATGTTGTGCTTGATGTTAGGGTTGGATATTTTAGAATTCTGCCAGTCACAAACTGTTTTCTGAGCTGCGCACACATCCAAAGCACACGCACAAAAAGCCGCCTCTCATACACAAAATTATGCCAAAATACTTTGTCTTAAGTGAACATAAACAGTTGAGACAGAAAATATGTTTTGGCCGTAAAATAACAGCAGCCTAATAAACCTGCTGCTGTCTGTGTCACTAATATTAGTCAAAAGAACTAACGAACATCGCTTGACTGAATATCTTTTGGAACTTTAATAAGGATTACATTTACTCAAATAAACTGAACTTTGTTCAGTTTATTTGAGTTATTTGTAGATTGTTTATTTGTTCTTAACTTAATGACTGACTGTTTACTTGTCTTATAAAATAATGTTTAAAATGTATATTAGTTTGCTTGTATTTTTGTTAAAATCATGTAGGCAAAAGTTCCTTGCGTAGGTAGGCTGCTGATTTTTGTTCACGGTATTCAGCTTCAAAGAAATATTTTGCAAAAAGTCACAGACTAAATATGTTTTATTTTTTTAAAACCTTAATGGAATCAAGACATTAAGAATCAGAATCAAGAAGCAGAATTGGAAATCTACTAGCTAAAATTCACTATCCAACCGGACAAACCTATCGCTTATATTTTTATTACAGAACTGAAAATCTCCAAATGCCCTGGTGTCCTTTGTTGTTCTTGTTGTTCTTCTTGTAATATGATATGACCAGTTATGTGACAACAAAGGAAAAGAGGGTTTCACAAAAGCATGAAGGACTTATATTGTGATTCTCGAAAGTTCATATACATGCTTTCTTCAAATGCGTTTTACAGCTACCCTTGAGTGTTGTTGGTAATTTGGCTGTACATTTACAGATTGGGCCAAAAAAAAACATCCAGAAGAAAATGGGGGGAGCAAGTGTAAGTCATATATATTTCTTTTATTTAAACGTTTGACATAGCTAATGCAGCTTATAAAATAACTAAGTAATTCACATTATTGTTTTAATATTAATTTACATTTGTTCATAGCAGATGCTGTATGTTAAAAAATGTAAGAGATCACTGACCAATTACTTAAACGGATGCAATGATACTGCCTAAAGGCAAAAGTTTTTTCACAAAACAATTGGAGTGTTTCAGTATCTTAAGAATCTGATGCAATGTTTGAGAAACCGAAATTTGAAATTAACGATGCACAAGTGAAGATATGGCCAAAAAAACTAAACAAAACAAAAACACTCCGATGAAGGCATGTTAGTTGTTGCAGTGTGTTGGTGTGTGGTCATAGGTTTTAACATAATAGCCATGAGAAAATAAAGGCTTTTTATATTTTAGTTATTCTGGAGTGCAAATGAAGATGTATGTTTCAAAAGCTAAAGAGATGACAGGATGACAATGATTAGCATTCACTATAAGTCACATGCAGTGGATAGAAGCATGATTTCCTAAATGAATGAATGAATGTAAATGTAAAAGAGTCCATTTGAAACAAAGTTTAATGTAATCTCTCATCACACAGTCAAGTCAGAGAGCGATGGAACTGGATAGAAGAGCGACGGAACTGGATAGAAGGCAGATACAAGAGACAAGAGCTCCTAAGTGTAAGAATTATGTTATTGATTTACATTTTGATTGATGGATATTATGACAGAGGGTCATATAATAATTATACTGTACATTCATAATACACACTAGCAAGTTCAACGAAATAAGACATGAATTTCCATAAAACACTTTATTATCAATTCTTTCTCTTACAAATGAAGAAAAGTAAAAGACAAAACAAATCTCAAACATTTTTAATATATAGCATCTACAGCACACAATTAACTCTTTCTACAACAATAGTGCAACACTTAATATTTGTGTAGAAAAAGAAAAAAAACTTCTGCCTCCTTCTCTGAGTAAAAATAAGTAAATCTATCAAAATGTAAATTAAAATGATCAAATTTATTACATTAAAATAAATAACATGTCTCAAAATAAAAAGGAAAAATCATACGCAGAAATCCTTTTGCGTAATAAAAATTGTCAATTGTAAAATTAGGTTGTTTCTAAAATTAGGTACTGTAATTGGTAAAAGGTGAAAAATATACTTAAAACCTAACTGAAAATATGAATAGAACACATGTCCTGAACCCAAATATTGAAAATAAAATAGTTTTGTAAGTGTAAAATAACTTTTCAACACACAAAGTCTCTTGTAGAAGAAATGCATAGTACCCATCTCTCTGCTTAAAATAAATAAATGTCCATGAACACACCAAAGGAGTGTGTGAGGTTATACAGTTCAAACAGTGTTGTTTTCATGCTCTTTAATGTTGTGTGTGACAGGTTGCGGTTGCTGCTTCGTTCAAATGGTTTCACAGCACAGAGATGAATCAACTAACATGATCGATTCACAACAAGTTAATAGGCTACCAAAATAAATCATAAATTAAAGGTAGGGTAGGTGTGACGATCATGCCAGGCTCTCCTTCACTCATCAGACGGTCAAACTCACCAGACTACTGATTCCAGACTACATTTCCCATCATCCTCCCTGGCTCTATCAGCGCACACCTGAAGCTGATCAACCTTCATCAGCAGCACTATAAGTGAAGCACCCCAGTCATTGTATGAGCTTGTCTGATGCGACAGACATCTTACATCATGCTTACCACGATTGCTACTCCAGTTAATCTCGGTTATCTTAAAGCCTGCAAGTACGCCAAGCTGTCTTCCAAGTGTCCCCTGTCTCAACTTGTTTCCCTTCCCTGCTCAAAAAAACAATAGAAGCCCAATAGAAACCATCACAGAAATTCTAATGGTTTCCATTAAAATACCATTATAAACCATTAGCTTTTTCCAGTAAAACCATTACAAAATTCATTTTTTGTAGTGTGTTTTGGGCATTTTTCCAATATGATTTAACATCCCACCAATAGAATCCATCACATGCCAGTAGACACCATTATAGTTTCCATTAAAACCAATACAATTCCCATTAAAACCATTAAATTTTCTATTGTGTTTTGGGCAGGGTTGTTTGTGTGCTCAACCAGATCTATAAGACAAAGACTTAACACAAATTTATCCATAAATGTTTATTTTCACCATCTATCTCAATATTTGTCATTTACCTGTTTATCAATTGTGTTCCTGCTAAAACATCTAATAAACCGACCTGTTTAAGTTTGCCTTGTTTCTGGTCATTTCAGTCTGTCTGTACATGACATGTAGGCAATGTTTTTTGTAAACACTTTTTGTTATAGCCTACTGGTTTAAACTCTCTTCATCTCATTAGATAAATTAAAATAAAATAGATATAAAATATTTTGTAGGCCAACTTATCCACAAACACGTGAATTCTGTTGATCTGTCAAACTTATGATGATATTTATTTTTATGCATAACATTGTTCTTTAGGTTAAAGCATGTTAGATGTTCAGCAGCATTAATGAATATCAATATTGTGTTGAGATGACAAGAAATGAGCAATTATATATATTTATTTTCTCATTTCTTCATTTAATTTCTGTTAGCTTGTTTAGATAAAAATGTCTTGTTTTTTGATTGTCTTGTTCTCCAAGAAGTTTAAAACTCAGTGTATTCATATTTTTAAAATATTTGTCAAATTGCAATAAACAATTGCCTTTTGAGCTACAGTAGTGTTTCTTAAAATGACAATATTGATATTAAATAGTTTTTGTAAGGTGCAAATAGTGTGTTATTTTTAGTGCTGGGCATAGATTAATCTAGATTAATCTCATCCAAAATAAAAGTTTTGTGTACATAATATATGTGTGTGTATTGTGTATATTTATTATGTATATATGAATACACACCCATGTATGTATATATTTAAGAAAATGTGTTATGTTTATATATTAAATATATTTATATATCATATAAATTATATTAATATAAATATATACATGTAAATACATGTACATATTTTCAATATATATACTGTATGTGTGTGTCTTTATATACACATAATAAATATTCACAGTACACACAGATATATTATATAAACGAAAACTTTTATTTTGGATGAGATTAATCTAGATTAATCTATGCCCAGCACTAGTTATTTTATGAGTAGCCCTTTCTGACTTCTGTTCATTGGATCAGCACACCTTTAGGTTGCTAATCTATAGCGTGACAATAATGTAATATAACAGTTAAATAATAGTGTTAATGGAAATAATGCAGTAATGTAATTGTAAATTGATTATAATATTGTAGTCAGAGTAGAGAGTGAAATATCTATGATAAAAGCATATGCACATTCTTAGAGTCTGGGAGGGTAAAGATCAAGTAATGTTATGTGGTCTAACAGCATCATCTAGTGAAAGTGAGTATAGTGTATTAAAACAGCAAATATTCTGTCGTCATTTAGTTACTCACCCGTATGACTTCTGTTGAACATAAAAGGGTAAATTCTGTGTGACTCTGCTGTATAAGGATGCAACTGCATAAAAATAAATAAAAACAAATGAATATCGAAGGGCATCAAAAATATATATTAAATTAATTTAGCCAAAAGTCATCAACTGACGTCATGCGCGCGCACGCGCTGGGCAACATCGGTCTCAGTGCAGTGCCAGGCGAACATGGGTCAAACCCCATGAGGGAGATTGATAGTCATTGAATTAACAAGTATGCTCACACTGTTCAGCCTATAGTTAAAATAGGATTAACATTACATTGCATCTAGCCTGCTGCTCAGGATCCTGCGTCAAAACAGGCAAGAACAGCTTTTCCTTTCACTTTCGATTTAGAAAGGATGCTGATGTTTGTTTCGGGTTTGTTATGGGCTCGTTTATTGATTCTTATGAGTTTGTTCACATCACGAGACAGCGCAGCAGGAATTTGTGAAGGTGAATGTATTTTGCTTATTATTATTATTATTATTATCATTATTATTATTTTCTGTAAATGATTGTAATTTAATCGTATGTTTGGCGCCATCTTGAGTAGGCTGCTAGATTACACCAGGGTCCCTGACTGAACATGGACAGATTTGGTGAAACAACATGAAAAACAAAACCGTTCATAAAAAATTGCGATGTGCCAACGATGGTTGTGGAAATTGCCAGAAAAAAATATTCCGAAGCTCATTGTTGCCCCATCTTGCAAGAGATGAGAGATAAATGAATTAGAGAAAGAATAATTGCTTAGTCATCTATGAGCATAGGAAACATAAAAATACATTTTAATAATTATAATTAAGGCAAGACACTACTGGTAAAAACAATGTTTATTCACGCACTTGTCAGTTTTGAGATTTGGGCTAGTTGGCTTTTCATAAAATGTTGTTTCAGAAAACGTGTTTATTTTATGCACTTATTTTTCTTACAGTATATTTCAATTTCAATGCATATCTTTAAAGGCATAATTTTTTTCTCCACTTACATACACCACATTTATGCCAAAGAGATGCCTCATTTGCAAAGATAAATATAACATTTCAGAAAACTTGTTTGCAATTCTTAATGTACAGTAATTGAGACTGGGGGAAGCATGGTAAATATTAGTTCAATTTTACCCTGTTCATCTGGGGTGTCTCATCTTAATTATCCTGTAATTATTTATATCCTTCTGCAAAAATAATTAAACATTTCACAAGCTGAGATACTTTTGATATTTTGAGATACTGATTTTTGACTTTCATGAGCTGTAAGCTCTAATCATCAAAATTAAAAGAAATAAACATTTGAAATATATCAGTCTGTGTGTAATGAATGAATATAATATACAAGTTTCACTTTTTGAGTGGAATTAGTGAAATAAATCAACTTTTTGATGATATTCTAATTATATGACCAACACCTGTAAATTCATACAAATTAGCCACTAATTCACCAGAATGTAAAACAGTTAAAAATTGCCATAAGGTTAAAATGTGAGGGAAAAAATAATAAAAAATGGACAGAATTTAGATGAAATAAAAATGAAGCTATGTTCCTGAAGAGAGATAACAGGATGAGTAATGTTCCTTAGCTTAACTAGAGCTAAACAGATAAGAATGTATTGAATTCACTGTAAGTCACTTTGGTGAAAAGAAAGATTTTCCCAATGAATGAATGAATGTGAATGTAAAATTATCTGTGAGAAGCAAAGTATAAAAAAAGCACAAATAAAATTGTCATGCCGCATCATACAGTCACTTGCATCTGAAGAGAGAAAGAAAGAACTGGAAAGAAGAGAGAAAGAACCAGAAAGAAGAGCGAATGGACTTGATAAAAGAGAGGAAGAAATAGGTGCTTCTCAAGAACGTTATGAATTGCCAGCGGCAGAGGGATCATCAGGAGCGGCAGACCGACCGGGCAGAAGCACAGGTGTGATGACACAGTGCCCTAATAAAAAAAAAGTGTGTTGGATTTACATGTTTACATCAAGTACATGGGTCCCACATGAATCACTTAGGGTAAACAAACACAATTTGTTCACGTAGTTTCAAAATGTTGGAATTAAGCCATTTTTAAGTGAGCTAATTAAGTAGTCTCAAATTGATTTTACTCTATATGGTTCCCTAACAGAATGAATTCATTCAGTTTCATATATTTTTGTGTCACAAAACTGAATTGCAAGATTGTACAAAGTAGCTAACAAGCTATTTGTTAACAATAGCACATTTCAGCATTCTGCATGCTAAGCATTAAACATTCCTTGAGCAAAAGCAGTAATAACATACTGTACCAGTCCACAGTCCAAGCAAATGCTCACTCTTCTCCACAATGATAACCCAGTGTAATTTAAACAGTTCTAATAATGCCAACGTTGAACATTAGCCATTATCAAGTCCCCTCCTGTTTTCATCTTGCTAAAAAAACACATAAAACAACACTTAATTTCATCAGTTTTCCTGTCCTCAAGTCCCAAGCAAAGCATGCTGGAAACTGTTTTGGCAGAAATAATTTTTGAGTACTTGATTCGGTCACATTCAACCTAAATAATTTAATCTAATACATTAAGCACATTTTAGAGAATTGCATTAATCAAAAGCAAACAAATCAAGTTTAGAAGAAACACAATTTTGTTGCGTAGATTGCAAGTAATATGATTGAGTAGATTGGACGACGTGTTTTCCTGTTTTCTCCATGTGGACAGAACACACAGAACATGTGACGCAGCGACAAATAGAGACACAACAGATGGAAGACAAAATAAAAGCAGAGTATCACCCAGAATTGGAGGCACGAGAGACACCGACTGAAGTACCGAATCCTCTGCGACGTGACAGCAAAGAATTACTGCCCCCTAACAGTAAGAATTACTTTATCGATGCACATTTCAGTGAACTGGATGACAGAGGATAATGAAATAATTATAATTTCATAGGAGACACCAAAATTTCACTTTTGACCACACACTGGGCCTCCAGTGATAAGATATTGAATAATGTTATGAAATCACAGCTCTGCACAATGGATTAAAATAAATCCAACATACATTTAAAGTACAACTATAATAGACCTGTATTTTTACTCATTGTTGGAAGCAACACATTACAAGTAACACACAATTCATCATCAAATTACATTTGTTTTAATGTATTTACTGATAAAAACAATTGAAAACCTCTCTCTTCCCCACAGCGTTGTCACATAGACCTATGCAGTGCATGAGTTGGGCAAATATCTGCATGAGATCCGTTGTTTGCTACTAAATCTAAAGGTTTTCCCCTCTCCTGAACCACTTTGCTTTCAATTCTTCACTGTTCAATAATGTCAAACAAGCTAGTGTAAACACATTTCAGTGTTATAGTCACATTTGAATGCAAAGTAATAGTAACAGAGTAATGTAGCATTGCATTTACAAGTAATGTTTATTTACGCTAACGTTCCTAGGGGAAAAAAACATATGGCATCTAAATAGTCTGTCTGTCTATCTGTCTATTTTCATCAGTGCCTGAAAGTGAGCCCAAACCTCCAGCTACTCCTTGAACAGACCACGATTGCACTGAAGCAAACTGAAGGATTTTTCGATTTCCAGTGAAGGTTGAGTACAAATGATCAACTGATTAATCAATTGATTAATATATGATATGAGACATGATATATAACTTTATTGTCAAACAAAGACTGAATTTTTTCTTGCATGACAGTATGTTCATTGACAATTAGACATAGATCACCAAATCTTTACGAACTCTTATAACAAAAATACAAAGTTTCACAACAGACAACAAAAGATTCTTGTTAGTGGAGTTTTAATTTTTTCATATGCCATATTCAGTTCTAGGACAGCTTGATGCACAAAGGAGTGTTTTAGGTCTAACATAGATAATTCAAATACCTTTTCAAGAAGCTGCCCTACAATCTTTGAACAAATTTTTATTTGGTTCAACAGCTTTGTTTTTAACCTAACTGACAGATTCATGTGATAAATGGAATTACAGTATACTGTAAAACACTCATGATCACAGACATAATAATACAAAAATCAGTTTTCTTGCTCCACACAGGACCTAAGAAGGCAAAGAAAATAAATTACTTGCCTTGACATACTGTCTCTATGATCTTCCAACAATAACATATTATCTATAATAATACATCACTCACTCATCTACTTCCCAAGATGGCGGCGCCAGTGTTTACACATTTGTCTGTGTAATTTCCCTGTGTTTATGTTTTTTTGCTAAACGGGTTACCTGATTTGGAAAATTTTCATCCTGTGTCTCAGAACTGTGTTTACAAACTTTATCGTAAACAATAATATAGCGCATTTTATCAACGAAAATAAGCTGGTCTGGCTACAACAACAATATGAGGCTACCAGTTTACCCGCTGCTCGCAGTGCTCGCTTATGTGCTGAGCTCACGGACTGTAAATACTCTGGGATCATCTGGCGATGGATTGTTTGCTTCTTCCCGGATTGTTCTCCCAAATTCTGTGACTATGCTGTTTGATGCCGATGGCTTTACATCAGTCCTCATGGCTTCATCGGTCTGCACCCTGCATGGCTATGGACTTTACAATTGGGCAGAAGTACGGCGGTTCCAGTTTAACAACTGCAGGCGTCATCATCGAGTCGGCAACAGTCGCCCGGCAAGATCAGTTTGGATTATTCTACTCCTGTTCCTTTCAGGTAATGTCCATCCAAACCCAGGCCCAAAACTGCTTGAACTTCTGAGCCCTGACGATTTAAAAGATAGCAGTGGTTTGCGTTTTATTCATGTCAACGTCGCAGCCTGATTAATAAAATCGATGCTATTCGTCTGTGGGCTAAACTGACAGAAAGTGACGTGTCGTCTTGTCAGAAACATGGCTCAAACCATCAATCACGAGCAATATGATTCATATCGAAGGGTATAATCTCTTCAGGACGGATCGTATGGGTAAAGGAGGGGAGTAGCTGTGTATGTTAAGGCATCGTTGGAATGTTGTTCCATTGAATCAATAACAAAGCCAAAATTCTTTGAATTATGTGCCATTAAATTAAATCTCCCCAATGGCGCTTTTCTGACTGTGGTAGGATGTTACCGCCACCTTCGGCTGCAGCTGGAGCAACTGCTTTACTGTCTGACTTTTGCATAAACTGTCCAATGAGTATATTCTTCTAGGAGATCTGAATTGGGACTGGCTATCACCTTCATCAGCATTAAGAGACATATGTGATGCTTTACATTTGACGAACTAGTACAGTCACCTACACGCCTAAATCACACAAGAATGGACAAATCGACATTAATTGACGTAATTCTGTCTAATGCTCCACATAAGTATTCAGCTACTGGAGTTTTCTGTAATGATATCAGTGATCATTGTATGGTTGTGTGTGTTAGAAACTGCAAATTGACTAAAACTAAGCCACGGTATATTTTTAAACGAAATTATAAATGTTTTAATGAGCAAGCTTTTCTTCACGAAATCTATCAGAGTGATTTAAACTTAGTCTGTGATATGGATGATGTTGAGCTAGCCTGGAATTATTTTAAAAGAACTTTTTAGCCATAGTTCAAAGACATGCTCCTATTAGAAGATACAGAGTGAGGGGTAGAGATAATCCTTGGTTTAATGACTCTATAGCAACAGCTATTAGAGAACGGAATAAAGCATGGATTAAAGCAAAAGTAAATAATAATGATAAATGCTGGGTAAATTATAAGGTATTAAGAAACAAATGCACAAGACTAATTAAAAGTACAAAAGTGAATATTATCTGAATTTATTAAATGAAAACCTAAATGATCCCAAACGTTTTTGGAAAGTAATTAAATCTTCTTCGGGAGACGTACCTCCTCCAACTATCCCAGAAGTTATGATAGCAAGTCAGGGTGAAGTAAGGGGTAAACAAAATATAGTAGATACATTTAACAAGCATTTTATTAATGCAGGAATAGATGCTCAGTCAACACTCCCAACCAACCCCACAGATAGTGTAACTTCTATCACAAACTTGTCTAATGTAAATTTAAATAATTTTAACTTTACTTTAATATCTGTCTCTGAAGTGCAAAATGCTCTGTTGGGCCTGGACTGTAAAAAGTCTGCTGGGCCAGACCAGATTGAGCCATTTTTTCTCAAAACTGCTGCACATTTGATTGCTAAACCCATCACTTCCATTTTTAATCTTAGTTTATACAGTGGTTCTATCCCAAAATCATGGAAATCTGCATTTGTCCTCCCACTTTTTAAAAATGGAGACCCGTCGGCCTTAGATAATTATCGGCCAATTTCCAGATTATCTGTCTTGTCTAAACTATTGGAGTCTCTTATAAATGAGCAACTCAAACATTTTTTAGCTGATAACTGTATTTTAAGTTCCACTCAGTCTGGTTTCCGGAAAGGACACAGTACAATTACGGCTGTAACCTCTGTTACAAATGATATTGTTAATGCTTTAGATGGCAAAAAGTCTTGTGCTGCCCTATTCATTGACTTATCTAAAGCATTTGATACCGTTGACCATAATCTCCTTCTGCAAAGATTGCAAAACATAGGTTTTAGTAGCACTGTGCTTAACTGGTTTTATGATTACCTGAGTGGTAGAACTCAGTGTGTGACATTAGATAACTGTACCTCATCATTGCTAGAAGTAAAAATGGGTGTTCCCCAAGGATCAGTTTTGGGTCCTATTTTATTTTCTATTTATATAAATAATTTAGGTGAACATCTGAATCAAACAAAGGCTCATTTCTTCGCAGATGACACTATTTTGTACACCTCTGCTACATCATTGAAGGAAGCAATTTATCATTTACAATCTGCCTTTAATCAGGTACAAAAATCTCTGATAGGATTAAAATTGGTATTAAATGCTAAAAAAACTAAATTTATGGTCTTTACACGTTCACACTCTCCTATGGATTTCACTATTTTAACACAAAGTGGTACTCCAATAGAGAGAGTGACTTCTTACAAATACCTAGGTATTTGGATTGATGATAAATTGTCTTTTGGGGTCCATATTGAAAGCCTTTTAAAAAAACTCAGACCTAAGTTAGGTTTTTATTTTAGATTAAAGAGGTGTTTTCCTTATTCAGCAAGGAAAAGGTTGGTGCAGGGTTCATTCTTAACAGTTTTGGATTACGGTGATTTAATTTATATGCACTCTACCTTATTTTTATTAAAAAAATTAGATGTATTATATCACTCTGCCTTACGTTTCATTACAGATGCAACAGCTAGGACTCACCACTGCACTCTGTATGAAACTGTAAAATGGCCCTCCCTCTCTCTCAGAAGGAAACTTCATTTATTGATTTTTATTGCCAAAGCACTAATGGGTAAATTACCCATTTACATTTCAAATTTACTTACTTACCAAAACAGTGTTTACAGAACAAGGTTGTCAAAAAATTATTATTAATTATTCCATCAACAAAAACAGAATTTGGAAAAAGCTTTTCATCATATGCACCAAATGTTTGGAATGAACTCCAAAACACCTTAAAACTAGAATCACTTCCATCTATTCATATTTTTAAAAACCTTTTAAAGTCAACTCTGACTGAACGTTGTAATTGTTTTTAAACTAGGTACCCTTTAAATTATATGCTTGTATTTACTTAAGTTAAACATAATGTTTTGTTTGTATATGTATAGTCTATGTATAGCGATTTGTTGTGTAGTATGAACATTTTATTTTATTTTTGTCCTGTCTTTTTAATGTTTTCTTTCTTTGAAACTTTGTGCCGCCTATCTTGGCCAGGACTCCCTGGGAGAAGAGTTATTGTAACTCAATGGGACTTTTCCTGGTTAAATAAAGGTTAAATAAAAAAATAAAAATAAATAAAAAAATAATTACTCCTATACTTACTCCTACTCCTAGACCGTCTGATGTTTTCATTATGTATAATAGGTTTTGTTTAAGCATCAGATGTTGACCCAAATATAATCTTTTTTTTTCTCTCTCTCTCTCTTCAATAAAAGTTAATTGTCCAAAACCCTTATCATAATGATTTCTGGTTTGGCTGAACTGTGCTGCTCACATTTAAGTGACACATTTAAGAATCAGCTGAACAACCACTTAAACTCAAATGGATACCTGGACAATTTTCAGTCTGGTTTCCAAGTGCATCACAGTACAGAGACAGCGCTTATTAAGATAATAAATTATATTTGCTTCAATTCTGATTCTGGCAAGATATCAGTGGTGGTACTTCTAGATCTTAGTGCTGCGTTTGACACTGTTGATCATAACATATTTCTAGAGAGACTGGAAAACTGGGTCGGGCTTTCTGGGAGGGTACTCAAATGGTTCAGGTCATACTTAGAAGGGAGAGGTTATTATGTGAGTATAGGAGAGCATAAGTCTACGTGGTGTGACGAGCGTCCCGACTACTCACTATCCACTTGACACACTCTACCTACCACAAATAAATCCACCCTCCGGGGCATTTATTTTGCACCTTCCTTGTCGTGTGATTCTTCACCCCGTGACAGTGGACATCCATGACATGCGGAGTCCCACAAGGCTCAATTCTTGCACCGCTCTTGTTTAGCCTGTATATGCTCCCACTAAGTCAAATAATGAGAACCAAATTGCCTATCACAGCTATGCTGATGATACCCAGATTTATCTAGCCTTATCTCCAAATGACTACAGCCCCATTGACTCCCTCTGCCAATGCACTGATGAAATTAACAGTTGGATGTGCCAGAACTTTCTTCAGTTAAATAAGGAGAAAACTGAAGTCATTGCATTTGGAAACAAAGATGAAGTTCTCAAGGTGAATGCATAACTTGACTCTAGGGGTCAAACAACTAAAAATCAAGTCAAAAATCTTGGGGTGATTCTGGAGACAGACCTTAGTTTTAGTATTCATGTCAAAGCAGTAACTAAATCAGCATACTATCATCTCAAAAACATTGCAAGAATTAGATGTTTTGTTTCCAGTCAAGACTTGGAGAAACTTGTTCATGCCTTTATCACCAGCAGGGTGGATTATTGTAATGGTCTCCTTCCAAAGAAGACCACTAGACAGCTGCAGCTCATCCAGAACGCTGCTGCCAGGATTCTGACTAGAACCAGAAAATCTGAGCATATCACACCAGTCCTCAGGTCCTTACACTGGCTTCCAGTTACATTTAGGATTGATTTTAAAGTACTTTTACTCGTTTATAAATCTCTAAATGGCCTAGGACCTAAATACATTGGAGATATGCTCACTGAATATAAACCTAACAGACCACTCAGATCATTAGGATCGAGTCAGTTAGAAATACCAAGGGTTCACACAAAACAAGGGGAGTCTGCTTTTAGCTATCATGCCGCCCGCAGTTGGAACCAGCTTCCAGAAGAGATCAGATGTGTTAAAACATTAGCCACATTTAAATCCAGACTCAAAACTCATCTGTTTAGCTGTTCATTTGTTGAATGAGCACTGTGCTACGTCCGAACTGATTGCACTATGTATAATCATTTTCTATTCTTAACAGTTTTAAATTTTGTTTTTATTGGTGTGATTATTATTATAATTTTTTTTTAATTCCTTGTTTTTATTGTTGTGATTATTATTATTTTTAATGACTATTTCACATCCTTTTATGTAAAGCACTTTGAATTACCACTGTGTATGAAATGTGCTATATAAATAAACTTGCCTTGCCTTGCCTTAAGTATTAGTGCATTACATTTGTGTGGACAATAGGCTAGGGGAAAAAAAAAACGTAGTAATTTTTCACAGTTTTAGTGTGATTACTGTGTTTTACTGTTTTATGTATAGTGGTGTTTTCTGTGAACCATGTTTGATGCAGCTTCTGCGTAACATATTTTTGTTTACCTGTAGGTATCAATAAAATATAGTCTTTTTAGTAATCTCTTTAGGCAAACAGAGATTACAAGTTGTTGTCTGCTTTCAAAATGCTTAGCATGAAGCCAAAAAAAGCACTTTATGAACCAATGAGCTGTAAAACTATACAAACGTTGCTGTTTTATCTGTATACCCTCAAAAAAAAAAAGGTACAAAAGCTGTAATTGGGGCAGTACCCTTTCACCGGCCCTCCAGGACCGAGTCTGGTGACCCGTGATTTAGAGGAAAATACTGTTCTTTCACTTTACTTAATCTGCATGTTTTTTGTATTGTTTTGAAGGTTTTAACAGTATTATGACCCGATTTTTAATGTTGCTTGTTGTTGTTTGAACTGCTATTCTTTCCAATAAAATCATTTCCTGGAGGAAGATGTTAATATTGAAAGGGACACTTAAGCCAAAAATGAAAAAAATTATTAATTCACCCTCATATCACTCTATACAGTCCTCATATTTTGCAGGTTTATGTAAGTTCATCAACTGCTGAAAGTGAGAGAGGCCAAATATACAAAACACCTGCATATGTAAAATTAGAGATGAAGCTGATACCGGTTTTGACAATAAACCATGATTTAAAAAAAAAAAAAAAGAAGAACAGAAAAAAAGAAAGAACACTTTAATTTTACAGAGAGCAAAGAACATTCATTCAGTCTAGCCAGAGGTCAGGCACTCTCAAAAACTCCCAATCACTGAAGCTGTTTACACTGTGAAATGAATATCTTAACTTACAATGGTAAAACGGATACCGGTCTTGACAATAAACCATGATTAAAAAAAAAAAAAGCATATTTTAATTATCATTAAAAAACTGTATTTGATTATCGCGATTCGGAAAAACTCCATGTAATTTCCATGTAATGCCTAGTAAAATAAAACTAGTTCTAATTTCGAATGCTATTTTGGACGGATAGTAGACGAATTGGGATGCTGCAGACTGCAGAAGTGATTATAAGCTTTGTTTACAGCGGATCCGTCAGACAGTGGATTTACATTCAGCCTGTCTGCAATTTTTGTTTAGATGCATGTGAAAATTGGACCAAATATTTATTGTAAATCTTAATCAAGGAAAACAAACTAAGGTGCATTAAAAAAAAAAAACTCAATACTTCGGCAGCCAATGTAGAATTATTCATGGAGTAGA
Organism: Onychostoma macrolepis; assembly: GCF_012432095.1. Taxonomy (NCBI): domain Eukaryota; kingdom Metazoa; phylum Chordata; class Actinopteri; order Cypriniformes; family Cyprinidae; genus Onychostoma; species Onychostoma macrolepis. The sequence goes on from NC_081175.1 coordinate 27,929,481, forward strand.
TAAAGTGTATTTACCATTTGTTTTTTGTTAAAACTTTCGGCTATTTGAACGTAGTACATGTGAGAAGGTAACATGTTATGTTGTAAGTCAGCCAACCGATATTTTTTGTTTGTTTAAAATCTGTCCATCATTTTAATGTCATTATTTTGATGTTTATGAGAACAAAAAGTGCAGAGTGGTGCACATTTATTTGTTGTTTGTTGATTTTCAAGTGTCAAGTCAAGTCAAGTGTCAAGTGGAGTTTATTGTCATTTCAAACAACTGATGAAACAAGTTTCTCCAGGACCAAGGTGCTACATAAGACAAACACAGTACAACAAGGGACTACATAAAAATATAAATAAAGTTTTCAACACAAAACTTGGTAAAATGATTTCAGTGTATGTGAGTCCTTCTCGAACATGTCCAGCCTATTTTAATGATACTGTGAAAATATTGATAACCATTATCATTTTGGTCACTATAATCATGATATGAAACTTTGATGCTTTGAAACTTTTATTGTAAAATACCTCACATATTCCAAGCAGGTGAAAACAACATGTTAGTTTAAATTTTTGTGGTTTTTGGGCAGCTGAATATCAGGGATATAAAGTCAATATTAACACCGTGGAGGAAATGTAAATAACATTTGTGAATGTTTAAAGACAATACAGAAACATAACCTCTTCCACTTATGTTTTTATACCTCTGATGAGAAGAAGATTAAATAAGGAAAGAGTATAAATGAGTATTTCTTCTTCAAAGAAGTCTTTTTCATTGATTATCACATTCTTGTATTTATAATCTAGAGACAATGACAAAGGGTAAGGCTTTTTGTTGAGTGTCAGTTTCTCTTTCCTGAACCTCATGCTTTTCTGCTGGAGGCTGTGAAGAAAATGACCTTTTACATGCTCTCATGGATGTCTTTGGGAACGAGGCTTTAGATTATTACATGAACACTTATCAAAATGTTGAGGAGATCCAAAATAAAGACCAAGACGTTTTCACAAATAATTTAGACCAAAATGCTAAAGGATACTTTATTGAAGATAATCTTTGTTAATACTTTTTGAGAAAAATTACAGAAAAAGAAAGCATGCAAAGACAGTAAGAGAATCGAAAAAAAAGCTCACAAGAAGGAGACATTAAAGCTTAATGTGAATCTCTTAAGGAAGGAATGCTGAAAAGTGAAAAAATTGTCTCTGAAGATGAAAAAAAATCAACTTCAAAAAGATGTGGAACAACTTCAAACCCAGATGAAAATGGTAGAAAAGTGTCTAAGGGATGACCAGGTCCAAAATAAGATTTTTATAACATTAATAACTTTTACTTTTTTTAAAATAAAATAAAAAAACGCCAGAGAGTGGCCTAATGCAAACAGAAGAACAACAGTCCATTGGATCAAAACATGACCGTCATTCCTGTGTTAAGTATTTGTACTTACTATACTACACAGAGTATGTAAGACTACATATTTTAACACAGTAATTCTATTAAAAGTGCCAATTAAATTAGGCTAGAATTGAATATGCAAATATCCTGTTAGACCATTCATAAAATAGCTGATATGTTTACTTTTATTATATAGCACCATGAGCACAATGATGAAAACGATGGAGAAGCAAAGGACTTTTCACAAGCCATTGAAGCACAACAATAACGTGTGAGTCGGGACAGCATGAAATCAGATCCGCTCAGTATAAGAAATTCCGCATTTTTTCACTCTTTAATAAGCTTGCGAATTGTTTAAATTGAATAACTGACTTTGAAATTGAAGAATGCAAGGTATTGCAGGCCTTTAAACAATGTTTCCAAAGTGTTAAATGACCTTTCCCTTAAAATAGGCTAATAACCTACCGGCAGATCTTTTATTTACACACTTGTTCTTTGCATTAAAGCGTTTTACATATTTAGCAGCATTAATTAATTAAAAGATAAATACCTAGGTATTTTCTTCTTCATTTATTTTGAAAGAGTGTTTAGGCTACATAAAATGTCTTGTTTTTTATACTTTTGAATGCCAATATTAAATCGTTTTCAAGCGGTAAATTACGTTATGTACAATGACTAGCACTTTATTTCAAATGACTTCTGTCCATTGGATCAACACACTGTATCTTTAGGCTGCTAATCTATAGAGTGACAATGTCATAATACAGTCAAATAATAGTGTTAATGGAAATAATTCAGTGCAGGATGTAATTGTAGTTTGATTATAATATTGTAGTCAGAGTAGACAGTGAAATGCCTGTGATACAAGCTAGGAGGGTAAATAGCAAGTAATGTTATATGGTCTAATAGCGCCATCTAGTGAATGTGAGTAACAGTGTATTAAAACAGCGAATATTCTGTCGTCATTTAATCATGACTTCTGTGGAACATAAAAGGAAATATCTATGTGACTGTGCTATTTTATTTATACCCACATAAGCATGCAATAACTACATAAAAACAGATAAAATTGAATGAAAATGGAAGGGCATCACAAACATAGCCTTATATTAAATTTATTTAGCCGCATCTTATCAACTGACGTCATGCGCGCGCAGACAGAAGAGACGAAATTCAGCACGACGATGTGGGCGCAGTACAGAACGTATGCTTACACCGAGAGATTGATTAGCATTGAACACACACACTTACACGGTGTATAGTTAAAATAGAATATACATTACATTACATGGATCCAGGCTGCTGCTCAGGATACTGGTGTGCGTCACAAACTAACAGGCAAGAACGGCTTTTCCTTTACGTTTCGATATAAAAAGGATGCTGATGCTTGTTTCGGGGTTGTTATGCTCGTGTATGCTATTTCATCGATATATATTTTTTTTTTCCTAAATAAACATTTTTGTTGATTCATGTACAGATTTTGTTCACAGGAAGCGCAGTGTTGCCAGATCTTGCATGATTCAGAGTTCAGAAATAACTGCTAAGTCATTCATCAGCATAGGAAACTTAAAAACAGACTGCATCAATTTAGCAAGGCCAAATAGTGTATTTTAATAATTATAAATAAGGTAAGAAAGTACAGGCAAAAACATTGCTTGATTTATGCATTGGTCAATTTATGAGATTTTGGCAATTTGGCTTTTAATATAGTGTTGTATCAGACTAGTGGACTAAAATGTTTATTTTATAACACATTATATATTTGCACCTGTTTCACTTTATATCTTTAAAGGCCACATGTAGTTATCCTCATTAGTTACCATAGCCACTGACTGGACCACACCCAGAGATGAATATTTGAAGTGACTTTGGATAAAAGCATGATTTTTACCAGTGAATGATTGAATGAATGTAAATCTAAATGAATCTGTGAGAAGCAAAGTATAAAAAAGCTTTTAAAAATACAATTGTAATGTCTCATCATACAGTCACGTGCAAGAGATCTATCTGAGGCACAAAAGAGGGACCTGGAGAGAAAAGAGAGAGAACTGAATGAAACCATGGAACAGGAGAGAGCGATAGAACTGGATGAAAGTTAAATGGCTCCAGCTATTAGAGAGAGACAACTGGAGAGAAGAGAGGAAGAACTGGAGAGAAGAGAAACAGAACTGGAGAGAAGGGAGGAAGGAACGAAACGACACAGCAGTGAGATAGATCGTCCTAAGAGTAAGAATTATGCTCATTTTCATGGATGCATGTGATGATATAGGATCATGAAATTATAATTTCATACGATACAACAAATTTGACTTTCTTTTTGAGGCCAGACCACACACTGGACCTCCTAAGATAAGATAATGAATAGTTTCATCAAACCATTACTCTGCACAATGGTGACTACAGTGGTAGACCTTCAATAGATTTACAGTGCCTTGCAAAAGTAATCTTTTTTTTTTTGCGTTGCAGCCTTATGTTAAACTGCTTAAAAAATAAATAAATATCCACATCAATCTACACTCCATACACCAAAATGACAAAAAAAAAAAAAAAAACCTATTTGTAACAACTTTGCAAATTTATTAGATCTAAAAAAACTATAATGATTCCATTGCATAAGTATTTTCTGGGACACTTGAAATTCAGTTTCGCTTGTAGATGTTACTACACTTTGAGTGGCGTTAACCTGCGGCAAATTCAATTGAATGGGTATGATTTGGAAAGGCACACACCTCTCAATAAAAGGTCTAACAGCTGAAAATGCATATCAGAGCAAAAACCAAAACCCTGAAGTCTAAAGAACTGCCTGTAGAGCTCAGAGACAGGATTGCATCAAGCCACATATCTGGGGAAGAGTTCAGAAAATTTGATGTGGAAATCTTTTTATTTAAAGCAGTTTAACAAGGCTGCAACATAACGTGAAAAAATAAAGGGGTTTGAATACTTTCTCAAGGCACTGTATATTGTTACTCAATGTTGGGAGTAACACACATTACGTCATCAGATTGCTATTTTGAAGTAAAATGTAAAGTAACATGTAAAGTTACCCTATTCTAAATTTACACCATAATACTTAATTTAAATGGCACACATTCTTTACCTTATTTATTTACTGATAATATTAATTGAACCTTTCGCATGCCCAAAGCACTGTCACATAGACACATGACACTTTGAGTCAAATAGTGAAGTTTTTCCTCTCTCTTGATCCAGCATGCTTTCAAATCTACACTAATAATGTTGTCCAATGACAAAAAAGTCAATGTAACCACTTTACGGTGCTATATACACATTTGAAGGCAAAGTAATAGTAACATTATTGTAACGTTAATGTTACTTTAATGTTTGTTGAATTTGTTCTAGAAAAAAAGACATGCTAAGCTTAAGATATGACACTTGAATTGCCTGTCTGTCTGTTTTTATTAGTGTCTGAAAGTGAGAACAAATCTCCAACCTGCCTGAATGGACACTGAAGCGAAGGATTTTCCAAGATTCCAGTGAAGGAGTACAACTGATCAACTGATTCATCAACTGATCGATGATATGTATATTAAGCCGCTTTGAATGAAATCAGCTGCTATAAATGTGAAATGTGAATCATACCCTAGTGCAAAAATAGTATAAGTACAATTTATGGCGGCTTCTCCTGAGCAGCGGCTCTTCCTCGGCCTTTGGCGGGATTTTAACGACCCGGCATCCTGGCCCGTCAGCCGTAATACAGGTGCGGCTTTCATCCTGACTCTGGATCCTGCGGCTCACATCTCAGGTGGCGCGACGTCCCTCAACGCACCCTTCCTGGACCCACGAGGACACCAGCATGCATGCACGGGGGAAGAGACCGATCTCTCGAGGAGAGGCGCGCTTGGCATTTAAACAGCGGCGGTGATGAGGCTTCATTCCATTCAGCTGTGCCTCATCACACGCCGCCAGCCCTCGCTGTTTCCACGCCCCTCCTCTCTCACACACCCACTCCCGTCGGGAGCCTGGTGAAGGGTGGCGAATAAGGGACGGGGTGGTGATGATATAAGGGGGAGGGCCACCGACTCGTCACAATATATTTAAGTATACTTATACTTATATATATACTATAGTATACTTAAGGTCTGCTAAATTGGAAAAACTAATTTTGTACTAAATGCATTTTAGTTGTGCAAAAGCAGTGCTGAAGTTCAACTAAAGTTGTATTAAATATACTTGTTTGTGCTAAAGTGGAACTATTCCAAGTATACTTAACAAACAAATATCAATACACAGACTGTGCCATAGTCTTAGGTGAGAACTCACACAGCGGCCTTATTTACTTAAATTATATGACATACAATACAAACAATCCCCACAGACATACTATATATGGCTTTCATGCAGCTACAGGATCATAAATTGAGTTGCTTCATTCATCTCTTATCGACACTAGTTGTTGGGCTGAGTGAGCATGGACATGTCATTGGGTTTATGAAGTGACGTCCTCTTTCAAAGGTTTCGTGCAGTTAGTTTATATGGGTATGCATGTGTGAAAATCACTTTTAACAAGTTTCAAACATGTTGTAGATGGAATTAAGAACCTAGCCATTGTACTTTCTTAAAGATGAATATATATATTTCATCTTTCCCCAAATGCTTTTGTAAAAAGTATAGTATTTTACAAATGAAGTTTGTGCTTGATGAAAGCATGAGGTAACATTTAGAATGTATTTTCAGTTAGTATAGAAATGCCAATCTATTTTTAGTATACTTATCATGAAACAAATATATTTTAAATACAATTAAGTATATTTATTTTTCACTAGGGTAGGTATGTAAAATTAGACCTGCATGTTTTTTTCCAATTCAAAAGTTGGTGAAATCATCAGTTTCACAAGTTCAGACTAAAGTGGTGGATTAACAGTCACTTAGGCCGCATTTACACTGCATGGTTCAAGTGACCCAATTCCGATTTTTTCCTCCCATGTGGCACAGATCGGATATGGCCCACGACCGTGTAAGCAGGAAAAAATAACATGGATTCCGATATTCTCCGATCGGTTTCAGGCCTCATTCATATGTGGAAATAAATCAGATCTGAATCAGATACGTGCATTTGCGCCTGCCGTGTAAGCGGTCAAATCGGATATTCCCCTGTAAATGCGACTCCTAAGTCATTGAAAAGGGAGTTTTTTTAAACATTTCGCGGTACAAAAAACCTGTAAAGAATGAAACATCTTTAGTTGAGTAGCAGAGTATTAATTTTGTTCGTTTGTGTTAAATAAAAGGCGATTTGACGCTGAAATGTGTTGCTTTTGAAATCACGCTGAGTGCTCGCTGCCGCTGTTGTTAGTGATGACAGCTCGTGCATGGACGAGCGCTTCAGTCCCGTTCGTTCCATTGAAATCACAAAATAAAATGCACACAAACATATCCCTGCCTTTGATATACAATCACTGATGAACGCATTTGGTTTTAATTACTAAAAAAACACAGACGATGTGACATGCTTCTACCACCTGAGTATTATTCCACTCGCAAGCTTTCAGCGGAGCTGCGTACATCACTGTCCTGAAGAATTGTGCTAGGATATATAATTATTTTGATGTAGCTATAGATGTAACTATTCCATTAAAAACGTTTCTATATGAATTCCATGTCAATAAATTAAACTCAATGTACTATTCAAATTGATTTGTGATGTCATATGCTATTTTTGGCTTGTTTCACCAAGTGCAGTGTAAAATGCACACATCGGATATGGGTCACTTTTAAAAGAAATGTAAGCACGTCGTCCAAAAAAATCGGATATAGTCACAAAATCGGAATTGGTCATCAAGACCTGCAGTGTACTTATATAATGAATATGAAATCACAGTATTCTACAATGCAAGTCTTTTAAAACTAATTGGTACTAGGCTGATTGCTCACAGTTACATCCAAAGCCGCCTAGTCAGTAGTCAGTAGTGTCATATTGAGTTATTTTTCGTAGTTTGTTGTTGAGCGGGCCTAAGTGGCCAAATACACACTAAATTATGCAAATATGGCAGTTCTGGCGAATATCCAGGTTTTTTCTTAAGTAAATGTGAACAGTTGAGAAAGAAATCGCAGGTGTGGGCTATTGGATCCGTTTATGTCTTGTGAGAGCAGAGAAGTTCACATGTCGCGTCTTTTGCGCGCTCAGGTTCTTTATTTCAAATGTAGATGTGCCGCAAGTGCAATAGAGGATTTTTCATATATGCACACTGATAGTTTTCACGTGACGTCACACCCTTATAGGAACGCCCACCTGGCGGGCAAAACGATGCTTTGCTCCACTGACCGCCAGCTATTTTTATGCAGTTTGCATCAAGTAATAATGTAGTAAAACGCAGATATTAAAAGGCGAGATTCAGTGTACACCTTATTGATGATGTATATTTTGTACAAGCAAGAAGATGAAGCCAGAATATAAACGCAATGTGCAAAGTTTCACATTAAATGGCTTCCCATAGAAAACCATTAGAAGGAAAACACTGAACCGTTAAGCGGACTGCGTTCATATTCCGGCCTCATCTGCTTGCCTGTGTAAACTATGCATCATTAATGTAGTGATTACTGAGTTTGATCTTTTAATATTACTGTTTTAAATATATTAAGGCACTTTAATTGTTTTTACAACGTTTTGTCGCACTGTTTATGATTGAAATAGTGGTCAGGTGCTTAATATGGATTGCAGATGACCAAAACTTGCATTTTGTTCAGAAATACCTTTGTTTTATTGTTTTGAGAGGTGATCTAAATATTTGCGGCTGGGAAACAGATGAACAATTGACGCTTGTGCTGCAGTTCTATGGATGTTTTGCCCTCCAAGTCTTCGAGCCGGTCACATGACTGAAAACTATCAATAGGTCAGCACAAAAGTCTTTCATATTGGTGCGTGAGGAGGGGGATCCGACAAAATGAGGTGCCGGATCTGGATTCGGCTTGTTCCGGCACAAATTAAGCCCTGCGTAGCATGGTCCATTTTTGCGCATCAATACCACGAGTTTTCGTTTTTATTTGGCGTACTATTTATGCGCACTTTCATGAGATCGGGTTGGTATTTTCTTCTTCATTTATTTTGAAATATTGTTTACATAAAATGTCTTGTTTTTTTATATACTTTTAAATGGCAATATTAAATAATTTAAGCGGTAAGTAGTGTTTAATTTTATTATGTACAATGACTACCTCTTTATTTCAAATGACTTCTGTCCATTGGATCAACACACTGTATCTTTAGGCTGCTAATCTATAGAGTGACAATGTCATAATACAGTCAAATAATAGTGTTAATGGAAATAATTCAGTGCAGGATGTAATTGTAGTTTGATTATAATATTGTAGTCAGAGTAGAGAGCGAAATGCCTGTGATACAAGCTAGGAGGGTAAATAGCAAGTAATGTTATATGGTCTAATAGCGTCATCTAGTGAAAAAGAGTAACAGTGTATTAAAACAGCGAATATTCTGTCATCATTTAATTTAAAGCTGTCCCAAACCCTTATGACGTCGGTGGAACATAAAAGGAAAGATCTATATGTGACTGTGCTATTTTATTTATACCCACATAAGCATGCAATAACTACATAAAAACAAATAAAATTGAATGAAAATGGAAGGGCATCACAAACATAGCCTATATTAAATTTATTAGCCGCATTTTATCAACTGGCGTCATGCGTGCACGCGTAGAGCAGACGAAATTCAGTGTCAGGCGAACGTATGCTTACACTTACACTTACACACACACACACACAGTGTATAGTTACATTACATAGCTCCAGGTTGCTGCTCAGGATGATGGTGTGCGTCACAAACTAACAGGCAAGAACAGCTTTTCCTTTGTTTCGATATAAAAAGGATGCTGTTTCGGGGTTGTTATGGTCTTGTACGCTATTTTATCGATAGTTTTTTCCCCTCCTAAATAACCATTTTTGTTGATTCGTGTCCAGATTTTGTTCGCAGGAAGCGCAGTGTTGCCAGATCTTGCATGAGTCAGGGTTTTGAATTATAGAGAAAGAATTACTAAGTCATTCATCAGCATAGGAAACGTAAAAACAGACTGCATCAGTTTAGCAAGGCCAAATAGTGTATTTTAATAATTATAAATAAGGTACGAAAGTACTGGCAAAAACATTGCTTGTTTTGTGCATTGGTCAATTTATGAGATTTTGGCAATTTCAGACTAGTGAACTTAGTGTTTATTTTATATCACTTCATATCTTTAAAGGCCACAAGCTTTTCTCCACTTCAGCAGCACTTACAATTACATCATTCACACTGATTTATGTGACATTTTATCCCTACAGCCTAAACATGGTGATAGTATTATTATTTGTGGATTGACAAAGAAATATCCCAAATCGACTCTGTTACGTCCAATGACGTATTCACTGCGTTGTGTATTGTGATGTTTTCTTGTTGTTGTGGTTTCTCTCTCTCTCTGCCTCCTGCTTCTCTGGCTCCTCCCACTTTTTCCACTCTGGCAGGTGGCTGATTGCTCTTCCCAGCTGCACCTGCTTACCAGCTGAGGACGCAGTAGTATAAAAGCCAAGCAGAACCCTCAGAAGAGGAGAACTTCTCTCCAGAGCATGTCCTGTGCCCAGCCCAGCTCAGTTTGTTGAAGGTTTTTGGAGTTCTGTATGGTTGTTATCTTCACTAATCTAACTGTTGATTAACCTTCTGTTGTGGCTAGAAGCTAGCTAACCTTTGTGCCCTTTGTTGAGCCAGATATTGGAAGATACTTAGCCTACAGTTTTGATGTTTAATCATTTATTCTTTTTTTTTTCTCTCTCTTAATTGTTTGTTAACCTTTTGGAAGCCATAGGGAGGTGGGCGCCTTTTCTTTTGGACTGTACCTTTTTCTCCTGGTTTGAGGATTAGATGGGGAGTGAGAGTATAATTTTGTTGTTGATTTCCTTTTATTTTGACAGGTGTAGAAAGAATCCCCCCCCCCCCCCCAGAATAGAAATGCTTTTGTTTGTTATTTTGGCGATGTTCCCCCCTCCTGAAGTTTTTTTTTTTTGCTTTAACTTTTCCTTGTTTGGAAGCTATTGCATACTCTCTGAGCTGTGAATAAAACCTGTTGTTGTTGTTGTTGTGCTCTTTTCAAACCCTTAATATTGTTACGTTATCTTTACACCCCTATACACTTAAGACGTAACAACTCATATCAACAAAATGAAACAAGAAATTTGAACCTGGCTTTATCCAATGTTCATATTTATTCTCTGGAAATGCATGCCAATTGATGCATATTTAATAGGATTATTACTCGTTTGCATAGCTAAACATAATCTTTCAGAAAACTTGTAATACAAAAAATGTTTGGAGTTCTTAATGTAGTCAATCAACTAGGGAAGCATGGTGACATATATTAGTTAATTTTTTTAACTTTAATTATCCTAAAATACAGTACACATTTGGATGTCTTTTATATCTGGCACATATAGTGAAGGTGAGATTTGACACCACAGTTCTGATTTGTGCTTGAGATAAACCAAGCTTGTTTTATTGTTATGATTATCCTGCTCAACTGAAATGTCAGGCAAAAATCATTGATGGTTGTTACATGCTCCCTGTGTGTGTTCTGCCCATCTGCTGTTACCCTCATTAGTTGCCATGGCCACTGATTGGACCTCACCCATCTGCTTGGTAGTTCTCATTGGTCCCTTTTGTTCTCCTGTGTATAAATAACCCTTGTGTTTCCCTTGTGCCTTGCCATTTGTTAAGTGTTATGTCTGCCGCTTTGCTCGTGTTTCTGTTCTTGTTCTCAGTGTTTTTTGTTTACTTTGTCACTTAATTAAACTAAACTTAAAAAAAAAAAAAAAAAGATTTCCTCTAGTCCCCACAAATTGAGACATGACTGTATTTTTACTTTCAGGTCAAAATGGGGGCCTCGGAGGTGAGTCATATTATTTATAGTTATTCTAATAATATGTTAATATAATTAGTTTATAATAATTTTGATACAGTTTACCATATTCAGATTTATGACTTTCATTAGTAACTCACTTTAGATGATGCATTTGTTTATAACAACAGTAATTCTGCTGTGGTACTTATTTGCATTTGTTCATAGCAGAGGCTTTGATCCAGTGTGACTTACAAATGAGGAATATGTGTAAATATATTATTCAACTTTTAAACTTTTACATAGGGTGAATTCAGACAAATGGAGACACTTTTGACACAGAGAGATGGATATTTGAAGTGACTTTGGATAAAAGCATGATTTTTACCAGTGAATGACTGAATGAATGTAAATCTAAATGAATCTGTGAGAAGCAAAGTATTAAAAAGCTTTTAAAAATACAATTGTAATGTCTCATCATACAGTCACGTGCAAGAGCTCTATCTGAGGCACAAAAGAGGGACCTGGAGAGAAAAGAGAGAGAACTGAATGAAACCAGGGAAAAGGAGAGAGTGATAGAACTGGATGAAAGTACGATGGAACTGGATAAAAGTTCAATGGCTCCAGATATTAGAGAGAGAGATCTGGAGAGAAGAGAGGCAGATCTGGAGAGAAGACTGATGGACCTGAATAGACCGATGTGCTGGTTTTTAAGTGAGATGGTACTGGGAAAAAAAGAGATGGAACAAGATATAAAAGAGACAAAGCTGGAGAAAAGAGCAATGGATCCAGATATTAGAGTGAGACAACCGGAGAAGAGAGTGATGGAAGCAGATATTAGAGAGAGAGAACTGGAGAAAAGAGCAATGGACCTGGATAGAAGAGCGATGGATCTGGATGGAAGACTGATGGACCTGCATGTGGAACTGAATAGAAGAGCGACCGAAATGGATATTAGACAGAGAGAAATGGAGAAAAGAGCAGAGAGAAGACAGACCGAACTGGATAGAAGACTGATGGACCTGCATGTATGGTCAGATAAGCTGTATATAAGAAACAGAAAAGAAATGGAACTGGATGGAATAGAGATAGAACTGAAGAAAAGAGAGATGGAACCAGATATTAGAGAGATACAAATGAAGAGAAAAGAGATGGAACTCTATATTAAAGAGAGAGAAATGGAGAGAAGAGCGAACGAAATGGAGAGAAGAGAGAGCGAAATGGATAGAAGAAAAAGCGAAATGGATAGAAGTGAAACCGAACTGTATAGAAGAGAGAGAGAACTAGATAGAAGAGAGAGAGAACTGGATAGAAGGGCAGAAGGAATGAAACCTGTGCGAAGTAGCAGCAATGAGTTAGATCATCCTAACAGTAAGAATTGTTATTTATGCTCGTTTTCATGGATGCATGTGATGATATAGGATCATGAAATAATTATAATTTCATACGATACACCAAATTTGACTTTCTTTTTGAGGCCAGACCACACACTGGACCTCCTAAGATAAGATAATGAATAGTTTCATCAAATCATTACTCTTCTACAATGGTAGACCTTCAATAGATTTAATTTTTTTTTGCATTTTATGTTGCAGCCTTATGTTAAACTGCTTTAAAAAAGAAAATTCCACATCAATCTACACTCCATACACCATAATGACAAAGTAAAAATGATTAAAAAATAAAAACGTATTTGTAACAACTTTGCAAATTTATTAGATAAACTATAATGATTCCATTGCATAAGTATTCACACCCTTTCTGGGACACTTGAAATTTAGCTCAGGAGCATTCATATCGCTTGTAGATGTTACTACACTTTGAGTGGCGTTAACCTGCAGCAAATTCAATTGAATGGGTATGATTTGGAAAGGCACACACGTCTTAATAAAAGGTCTAACAGCTGATAATGCATATCAGAGCAAAAACCAAAGCCTTGAAGTCTAAAGAACTGCCACATATCTGGGGAAGAGTTCAGAAAATTTGATGTGGAATTTTTTTTTTTTTATTTAAAGCAGTTTAACATAAGGCTGCAATATAAAACATGAAAAAATAAAGGGGTTTGAATACTTTCGCAAGGCACTGTATATTGTTACTCAATGTTGGGAGTAACACACATTACGTCATCAGATTGCTATTTTGAAGTAAAATGTAAAGTTACCCTATTCTAAATTTACACCATAATACTTACAAATTTAAATTGCACACATTCATTACCTTATTTATTTACTGATAATATTAATTGAACCTTTCGCATGCCCAAAGCACTGTCACATAGACACATGACGCTTTGAGTCAAATATTGAGGTTTTTCCTCTCTCTTGATCCAGCATGCTTTCAAATCTACACTAATAATGTCGTCTAATGACAAAAAAGTCAATGTAACCACTTTACGGTGCTATATACACATTTGAATGCAAAGTAATAGTAACATTATTGTAACATTAATGTTACTTTAAACTAATGTTTGTTGAATTTGTTCCTAAAAAAAGACGTGCTAAGCTTAAGATATGACACTTCTGTTTTTATTAGTGTCTGAAAGTGAGAAATCTCCAACCTGCCTGAATGGACACTTAAGCGAAGGATTTTCCAAGATTCCAGTGAAGGATGAGTACAACCGATCAACTGATTCATCAACTGATCAATGATATGTATATTAACCGCTTTGAATGAAATCAGCTGCTAGCTAAATGTGAAATGTGAATCATACCCTAGTGAAAAAATAGTATAAGTACAAATTTTTCATTTAGTGAAAAAATGGTTAGCTTTAGTAGCTCTTCACCATAGAATTATTTGCTGGTTCAGGGTACTGATCCACCAAAGACTGTCCGATTAGAGACAAAGCAAAGATGCACTCGTCTTATGAGAATAACCCATTTATTGTCACCACTCAACAGACTGCAGTCGAGGCTGTGATGTTATGTAGTTGTGGTTTTCTACAAAAGAAAGCAGTGACATAAACATGAATATACATGATAATAGTCAAATTATAACAAACTGGCAATAACACAACACAATAAGTTACGCTTAGTAATTAAACATGAACATTATCAGCAAAGATAGATAGCAATTCAAGGCAGACTGTAATTTCTATCTTATAAGCAGCGCACAGCTGTAACTTGCTACCTTATTAGAGTCACGCTGCTCGTACAGCGCCACTTTGTCTGAGTGACGACAGCGCATGCGCGTAGAAGGTTGTTACAACACCTTTCCCGTTATATATAAAGAATACGATGAACTTGCTTCAAACGGGAACATAACTTGTACTAATGTAGCAGGTTTATTTGTATACTTATGAATTCCACCAAACAAAATATTTCTTTTTGTATTACTGGGAGTTTCGTTTTGGGTTCATTCTGCCTGCGCGTCGGGTTAGTGCAGTGCGTGCGTGCGTCATCAGACCGGGACTTACGTCGCGCAAGGTTAACCTCAGTCAGAGCAATGCTGGATTTGACTGAGGTGAGTTCACATCAGGTTTCTCCGATTATAAAACGGTTATATAAGTTGTTATTATCACTTATATGTTGACATATCACCGTGTAAGAGTGTTTATGATGATGAGTGAATCTTGCAGTAGTCTTAATGAACTACGAGCCGCGATATTGTGTTTTTATATGTTAAATGCAGTTCGGTAGCTGCTGCAGCACGTGGTGAGCTAGCTGTTCGGCAGACCATTAACATTGTATTGACATGATGCTATTTTTTTTTTAGATGCTAACCTGATGTCACGCAGCACTTATTGCCTTATTGTTTATGACCGCAGGTATGTTTTTTTTTTGTGTTTGTGCATATTTGTTCGAGATGAATCAATCAATATATGTGTAGTTTATATAATGGAATTAATGTATGACTAAGGGGAATTTATAATGTGTTTTTCTATTGGGAATATCTGTGCTATTTTCTTTGTATTTAATTTGATCATAAATGTATGTAGTTTTTCTGTATGAAAAGAGGTTAAATGTGATTAATGTGAATACAGGCAGAGCAATGCTGGATTTGACTGAGATGCTAACCTGATGTCACGCAGCACTCATTGCCTTATTGTTTATGACCGCAGATAATAAACTGCATTGTGACAGCCCGTGCCTCTGTGTCTACTTGAGAGCAACCCAGAACACAACGCAGAAAGACAAGACGGGTTACATTGGTGCCGTGATCTTTTGGATTCTTTGAGTATCGACGCCACTTCGATCGCCGTGGGCACTGCATTGTTTCACAATGGACTCAGTAAATACACCAGTGGGTACGGGGGTTTTTGATCGAGATGTGTATGATACTGTGGGGTTTGGGAGGGGGAGGTTATTCAAGGACGAGGTTCAGTCGCCTGATGTGGGAGGGTTGAGAACGCCCAGGCGTGTTCCAGTCGTGTCCAGTTTCCCCGCAGTCTTTCTCCAAGTGAGCAGCGTACCACATCAGCCTCTAGTGATGATGTAAGAGCCCTTATTACAGAGTTAGCCAGCCAAATTGGCCAGTCTATTGCAGACCAGCTGCAACGTAATAGCGATGTAACAGCACACGACACATCTGTAAAAAAGGGGGGTTCACAGCCTGAACAGCAACCGACGGAGTTTAATTTGTCCGGTGTGAAGCTAGTAATGCAATCTGATGCTAAGGAGCTGCCTATTTATAGGGGTGATAGCAGTGATAAGTGTTCTGTCCGGGAGTGGGTGGAAATGGTAGGGACATATTTTCGTAAGAATAATGTTCCAGTACACCAGCAGCTACAGGAGATATTAGCTAAGCTAAGGGGAAAGGCTAGAGATGTAGTGCGGGTTACTCTACGACATAACTCTACTGACGCGACTCCCGACTTTGTCTATGACATACTGAAACAACACTTTAGTGAGTTGACCTACTCATCCATGCCAATGGCTGACTTTTACAACACCAGGCCACTGCGAGACGAAGGGGTGATGGACTACTGGATCAGGTTGAATAACGCCATTGATATCGCTGACGAGTGCCTAAAGAGACAGAAACGAAGTGTTGAAGATCCGGGACGGGAGGTATGCATGATGTTCATCAAGTTTTGCCCAGACCCCATACTCTCTAACAGACTTAGCTTCAAGGCGGCTGAGGAGTGGACCACGAGCGAGGTCCAGGAACGCATTGACGCCTACCAGAGGGAACTCAGGATGCGCACGCTGACCAGTTCTCATGCTCCACAGAGACACATAGTCACTCACACCCAGTCAGCCATGTCACGAGAGCCAGAGCTGTCTCAACCAGAGCCCCAGTTTCAGCTGCCTTTTTCCCAGGGCTTCGTTCTGCCTCAAGCCACTATGTTTGCTAACGCATCAGTCCAGACGCCAACATCACAGCTTTCACCTTTAGCAGAACAGTTTGTGCCCAATTCCCCAGCTGTTCATTTGTCTCAACCATCCCATGCACAGTCTGTTCCACAACATGAACAGTCACCAGCATGCTTTCAGGCTCTCCAGTCCAGTCACGCCACTCCAGCCACTGCCGCAGCTGTTGGTGTGAATAGCATGAATGCACTGATCAGTCTTCTAGATCACTTGGTGGTGCGTCAGAACGTCCAAGCCCCTGCACAAGAACCATCATATGCTCCGATGCCCTTTCAGAGGAGGAGTTGTAGAGTCTGTGACGATGTCAGACATTCCACGCCGCACATTGCAGGAGAGAAAACCTGTGTCTCGCATGTTTTGCTCCTGGTCACTGGAAGAAGGACTGTGACAAGTATGGACGGAAGCGGGTGGGCCAGGCCGATGCCAGGCGAGGGCGCGGCGGAAACTAGAGAGCCCACACTTGGAGAGGGGCAGTGTGGGGATCAACACGAAACCCTCATTGGAGACGAGGACTTGGAGCTACTTTACGTTAATGCCTGTTCTGCCGTACCAGAAGGTCTTCAGGTCGTGGTACAAGGGTCTGGAGGTTCCAGCTTTCAGTGAATTATTCTACGTCCAGGTTGTGGTTAATGACAAGGTGGAGCTGAAGGGTATGATTGATTCAGGATCCATGGCTTGTACGATGAGTGAGGGGGCTGAAGCATTACTCAAAGTGGCGGGAGTCCTTATTAAAGAGCCTGAATCAGCCGAAAGAATTGTGCTTGTGGGTTGTGGGGGAAAGCAGACACGTCCCAGAGGGGTTTATGACTTGATGCTGTCTGTGAACCGCAGCACGAACACCTAGTGTGGGGTAGGCTGTCCAGCAAGGTGCCGATGTCTCCAGGCAGCACAGTCATCGTGGAGCCATGTGGTTCCAGGTCAGGTCCTCGGGATGTCCTTGTGGGTCGTGTCATCACTGCGATGTGGGCTGACAGGTGGCTGCCCTTGAAGATGACGAATCTTTCGCCGAATCCAATCACATTGAGACGTAATGCCATCATCGCTGATGTGTTCCCGTGTCTTGCTGTGGAGGACTTCAACGTTCAGCAAGGTCTGTGTGAGATGGAGGGCTTGAAGCCAGAGAGTGATATAGTTTCAGCTGTCACAGATGCTGACCTCAAAGAACGACTGTCCAACCTGGGGTTGAGCGATTTGGACATTGACTCATGCCAAGCCAGCTTTTGGGCGAAGAAACGTCTTGTCGGACTGGTTCAAGAGTATGAAGACATCTTCTCCAGACACTCACTTGATTGTGGCGAGGTGAGAGAGTTTGTGCACAGCATTCGCCTGACAGACGACCGCCCATTTCGCATGCCATATAGGAGAGTCCCTCCTGCACATTACCAACAGCTACGACGCGTGCTTTCAGACATGGAGGAGAGGGGGATCATCCGCAAGTCCATCAGTGAGTATGCATCCCCTCTCGTCATGGTGTGGAAGAAAGATGGTGGGCTCAGAATCTGCACAGACTTCAGGTGGCTGAATGCACGGACTTTAAAAGATGCTCACCCACTGCCTCATCAGGCCGACTGTCTAGCAGCACTGGGAGGTAATGCTGTTTTCAGTACAATGGATCTGACCTCGGGCTTCTATAATGTTCCGATGTGTGAAGACCACAAGAAGTATACAGCCTTCACGACACCTGTTGGTTTGTATGAGTACAACAGGATGCCGCAAGGGCTTTGTAACAGCCCTGCATCATTCATGCGTATGATGCTGAGCATCTTCGCAGCCTTAACTTCACCAGCCTGCTCTGCTACTTAGACGACCTACTTGTCTTTGCGCCCACTGAAGAGGAAGCGCTAAACAGGCTCAAGTGGTCTTCGGTAAGCTCGAGACAACAACCTCAAGCTGAGCCCCAAGAAATGCCACCTTCTGATGAGGTCAGTGAGGTTCCTTGGTCACGTCATTGACCAAAGTGGCGTTGCGGTGGATCCCAACAAAGTTGATGTCATCTGCAGGATGCCAAAGGAGGCTCTGATGGAGGAGGATGGTTGTACCCGTCTGTAAAGAGGCTGAAGTCATTTCTGGGCATGGTGTTCTTCTACCAGTCTTTCATTCCTGGCTGCTCAGCCATTGCCAAGCCCCTGTTTGCTTTGGACGGCAGGCCAGAAGAGGAGAGGCCAGACTGGTCGGAGTGGTGGAGGTGCGGGTATGTACAGGAAACTGACTGCAGCGGATTGGACTCCTGAATGCGAGAGGGCTTTCCGGAAGCTCAAGACAGATCTGCTCAACTGTGCTGTATTGGCCCATCCTGATTTCTCAAGACCATTCATCCTGTCCGTTGATGCATCCCTGGACGGGCTTGGGGCTGTGTTGTCACAATTGCCAGTAGGGGAGGACAAGGCTCGCCCATTGCTTTTGCCAGTAAGACCCTCAGCAAGTCACAGCAAAGATATCCTGCTCATCGTCTTGAGTTTATGGCACTGAAGTGGAGCGTCTCTGAGAAGTTCAGTCACTGGCTGAAAGGGCATGACTTTACTGTGTGGACGGACAACAACCCGCTGACCCACATCATGACCAAGCCCAAACTCGATGCATACGAACAGAGGTGGGTAGCCAAACTGTCTTCATACAACTTCGACCTGAAATACATCCCAGGCCCAAAAAATGTTGTAGCGGACGCACTCAGTCGAGATCCCTTTACCACTTCAGTTAGCAGGCGTCTGATCCAAGAGCCATATGGTAGCCTAGTGCAGGAGGCTGAGGGTGCGGAGGCTGAGGAGGTGCAACAGACATTCAGACTGGGCGTCCAACACCTTCAAGCGGTTCAACAGCACGAGCCACCACATTACACTGCAGGCTCCTACAGTGCAGCTGAAGTCAAAGCTGCTCTAGCCTCTCACAGCTCCTGGAGGAGTGGTGTGGAGAACAGGGCTCTTTGTCTTGGCCAACATGTACAACAGCTGCAACCTGCAGGCCAGTGTACCCTGCCCTCACTCACTCTGCGCAATTGGAAGATAAGCAGCTTCAGGATCCCACGATATCTTCGGTACTCCCGTTTGTGGTCGGCAGACGCCGCCCATCCAGATGAGAAAGGCACAATATGGGCCCCAGTTCGTTGGCATTACTGAAACACTGGGAGAGGCTAGTCATTCGGAATGGTGTCTTGTACCGAGAAACGAAGGACCCTGTGAGTAGGATGAGAAGATTCCAGTTGCTACTGCCAGCCAGTTTGAAGGGTGAGGCCTTGAAGGGAGTTCATGACTTGGCAGGACATCAAGGACAGGCGAGGGCGCTCCATCTGGCGAGACAGCGCTTCTTCTGGCCCAGTATGGAGAGAGACACGAGAGAGCATGTGCGATGCTGTGAGAGGTGTGTACTTGCAAAATCTCCAGAGCCTTCAGCACGAGCCCCCTTGAAAAGTATTAAAACTTCCGCTGCCATGGAATTGGTCTGCATTGATTTTTGGTCAGCAGAGGATAAGAACAAGAACTCTGTTGATGTGCTGGTGGCGACTGACCACTTTACGAAAATGGCTTTTGCCTTTCCTTGCAGGAACCAGACTGCCAAGCAAGTGGCCAGAAAGTTATGGGATTGTGTCTTTTGTGTCTACGGGTTCCCTGAGCGCATCCACTCTGACCAGGGCGCTAATTTTGAGAGTGAGCTGGTGTCTGAGTTGCTGCAGCTGTCGGGGTGGCAAAGTCTCATACAACGCTTATCACCCAATGGGCAACGGGGCACAGAGCGCTTTAACCGCACACTGGGCAACATGATACGGAGTCTTCCTCTGAGAGCCAAGCGAGAATGGCCACAGCAGATCCAGACGCTGACATTTGCATACAACGCGACTGCTCACGAAACAACCGGCTATGCGCCCTTCCACTTGATGTTTGGCGCGTTCCAAGGCTCCCAGTTGATGTTGTCTTTCAGTCTGTTCTGCACGACCTCACTGTGACAGACTTCAGCAGCTACTCAAGGACCCTGCTATCTTACCTGTCTGAGGCAGCCAACATCGCCCAGCAGCATGCCACTAAAGAGCAGGAACAGCAGGCTCATCAGTACAATAAAAAGGTCAGAGGGTTTCCTTACATGTTGGAGCCCGAGTGCTACTCGCGAACAAGGGAGAGAAAGGTAAAAGAAGTTAGCCGACAAGTGGGAACCTGCAGTGTATACGGTAGTGGAGCGGAACCCCAAGACTCACATCTACAAGATCAGCGATGCCTCTGGCCAGAGCAAGGTAGTGCACAGGAACCTTTTGCTTGACGTGAGCTTCCTTCCTATCCAAGACACCCTGGAGAATTGGTCTCTGGTCAGCTCGTTGGAAGTTGAAGGCTCAAGTGTCTGTGGAGATGCGGATAACCTGAGCAATCTGGAGCAAGAGTCTTCCTTGGCACGGACGTCCACATGGGTTCTGTCAGACCCAGATCGAGCTGCTGAGGCTTCAGCAGCCGAAGCTTCTATTACAGAACTTGAGGACGAGTCTCACGCTCATGAAGACATGGCCAGTCCACCTGGAGTGACTCTGTCTGACCCAGACCCTGTTCAGTCAAATGAACCTACTGACGTTGATACGAGTCCGACTGACTCTACCCCCACTCAAGCCTGCTCACCTGCTGACTCTACTGTGACTCAGACTGCTGTAGTTAATAACAGAGTTCAAGGCAGGGTTGTAACTAGAGCTGGGAGGGTGGTTAGGTCTGTCAATAGGCTTATTGAGAGTATGGTTCAGAGACCTGTTATATGGGGCCTCTCTTTGCCTCAGAAAGTTTGATTTAGAGTGCACATCGTTAAGTTTTTCTCTTTTCAACTGGTTTTTTTTGTTTTGTTTCTTTTCCATCCTTGAATGTGAAACCATACTGTGGGGTTTTCCAAGCCAGGGGACCAGATGTTTAGGGGTGTAGGCTGCACCTTTATGTTCCTGAGAGGATGAGGGCCTGATCAACCTTCTTTTTTCTCTTGATCTGTTTTACGGATAGTTTTTACTGAACTTTGGGATTAGATCTCATTGTTATTTGGTCCGGGTACGAGTGTGTTTACATTAATGCATCTTTGGTGCTATTATAGAATTCAGGGGTGTTGTTATTTTGGTGGAATTCAGGGGGGGTGAATGTAGCAGGTTTATTTGTATACTTATGAATTCCACCAAACAAAATATTTCTTTTTGTATTACTGGGAGTTTCGTTTTGGGTTCATTCTGCCTGCGCGTCGGGTTAGTGCAGTGCGTGCGTGTGACGTCATCAGACCGGGACTTACGTCGCGCAAGGTTAACCTCAGTCAGAGCAATGCTGGATTTGACTGAGGTGAGTTCACGTCAGGTTTCTCCGATTATAAAATGGTTATATAAGTTGTTATTATCACTTATATGTTGACATATCACCGTGTAAGAGTGTTTATGATGATGAGTGAATCTTGCAGTAGTCTTAATGAACTACGACCGCGATATTGTGTTTTTATATGTTAAATGCAGTTCGGTAGCTGCTGCAGCACGTGGTGAGCTAGCTGTTCGGCAGACCATTAACATTGTATTGACATGATGCTATTTTTTTTAGATGCTAACCTGATGTCACGCAGCACTCATTGCCTTATTGTTTATGACCGCAGATAATAAACTGCATTGTGACAGCCCGTGCCTCTGTGTCTACTTGAGAGCAACCCAGAACACAACGCAGAAAGACAAGACGGGTTACACTAATAACAACAAATTTAACTCTAACACTCACAAGATTGAAGATATGTATAAACATATAAGCAACAGGGTTATACGCATACTTATTATGAATGCACGCATACGCACGTAGATATCGTTACCTAACAGGCATAATAACGTGTTTACAAAGGCAGATTAGTCTCTCATCAACTATATCATTAACAATCCAAACTTACTTTTGCATTCACGCACAACACTTTGTCCAAAAGGTGATCTTTAAACAGTCCGTAAACTATGATGTCGCAGAAACTTAAATGTCGGTCTCCGCATGCCGCTGCACTCAACTACAGTCTCTGCTAGGGCGGGGGAGATCACGTGGTCACGGTTTCTGAACACTGATTGGCTCAGGTGAAGTGGTCTGTGTATGCGTGTCACTCAACATGCAGGAGGGAGAGATTTAAAAGAGAGATATTAGAATAGTAGAAACTTATAGCCTTTTTTACATTTAGTATAACGAAATATATTTGTGACACACTATATATACTTAAGTATACTTATACTTATATATATATATATATATATACTATAGTATACTTAAAGTCTGCTAAATTGGAAAAACTAATTTTGTACTAAATGCATTTTAGTTGTGCAAAAGCAGTGCTGAAGTTCAACTAAAGTTGTATTAAATATACTTGTTTGTGCTAAAGTGGAACTATTCCAAGTACACTTAACAAACAAATATCAATACACAGAATGTGATATTGTCTCTTGTGCCATAGTCTTAGGTGAGAACTCATACAGCGGCCTTGTTTACTTAAATGATATGACATACTGTTACAGCCCTGCCCTTTTCTTTCATTTGTTTTTATTGTTGTGAGCTTGCAGGAACAGAGGCTCCTCCCTGATGGGCGGGACTCTAGAGTTGATCATGGGGCACACCTGTGACACACTATTTAAGAGGCTCATGGATTCTGGCTCGCTCTCTCATTTTTATTTTGTTCTTTTTTTGAAGAGTGGGTTCTTGAGATTGTGTGTTCCCATATTTTTCCACAAGCTCCACAAACCCCATTTCCAACAGTTATTTGATTTGTTGTTCTTTTTAGATTATCCTTTATTATCTTGACCCTAGACATCATTTGATAAATTTAAATAAACTTATATTCTTTTTGTTGAAACTAATTCTGTGAAGTGTCCTCTTTATGTTGTGACTTTGAGCCGGGTCGTAACACATACAATACAAACAATCCCCACAGACAAACATTATATGGCTTTCATGCAGCTACAGGATCATAAATTGAGTTGCTTCATTCATCTCTTATCGACACTAGTTGTTGGGCTGAGTGAGCATGGACATGTCATTGGGGTTATGAAGTGACGTCCTCTTTCAAAGGTTTCGTGCAGTTAGTTTATATGGGTTTGTATGTGTGAAAATCACTTTTAACAAGTTTCAAACATGTTGTAGATGGAATTAAGAACCTAGCCAGTGTACTTTCTTAAAGATGAATATATTTAATCTTTCCCCAAATGCTTTTATAAAAAGTATAGTATTTTACAAATTTAAGTTTGTGCCTGCATGTTTTTTTCCGATTCAAAAGTTGGTGAAATCATCAGTTTCACTAAAGTTCAGACTAAAGTGGTGGATTCACAGTCACTTAGAGTTCAGGTATATAATGAATATGAAATCACAGTATTTTACAATCCATTGCATCTATTCTGGTTTTATTTATTTATTTATTTATCAAACTAAACCAATAGAAATGTTACTATAATACTACTGAACTGTAAAGTATTTGTTGCAGTGTTTTGTTGCTGATGTTTTCTATGTTACAATGGACTGTTTGTCTTAGGAAAAGATAATAAAGATGTTTAAACATATAGTTGCATATGAATCTGGCTACTTCAATCACTTCAGCTCTATTATCAGATTTCACATGATACAGTCCTTTCTTTTCTTCGCTCTGTGGTTGGCACTTCCATGCTGCATCTCATTTGAAAGTTAGCTTTTTCTTGTTTATGTCTGCTGTCTGCACACAGTTGGGTTATACAGATTTTTCTGTCTGAATTAATAATCAATCGGGCTCCAATCCTATCTTGCAGGAATGTATAATGTCTGTGTCCATGGCTGTTTCAGCTTTAACCTTCTTATAATGAGTTGAAGGACTTCACTGTTTTTATTACCAAACAAACAACCAAGATGGCGGCGACACCAAGAGGAGGTAACACTTTCAGTATTATGAAACAATAATCAGTATTATTGATCTGCACTCTATTTCTGAATAGAGTTGAAATTAGTTTATGGTTTTGATGCTTTGCAGGTTCTATTTTGCAAATGTAGTAATTCCTGAATGAGTTTCTGTTACTGTGCAGCTCAGTTCTTGTGATGTTTAAGCATGTTTTATGTATCAAGCGAGAATAACAAATGTTATGTGTGTTTTTTAGAGCAAAGCGAAGATTCAGATTTGCGTAAGTAAAACAAAAAATCACACTTTTCATTGGTACTCTAATAAAGAGCACTAATATTTTTGTCTTATTTTCTTCTGTGCAGTTCCACTTATTAGTAACGGTAAGCATTTTGTTTTTTAAAGAATTTATTATTTTATCATGAATTCAGTAAACCAACAAAACAATAGAATTTAGTATGCATGGTAAATGGATTTTAATTATTTTGTAAGATTTATGTAAACTTGTGTTGACATCTTTTTCTAACAGAGCATGGAAACACTACAATGTATGTCATATTTCTAATTTTATGACTAAATGTCTAACACTGTGTTACTCATTATCCTTTTTCTGTTAAATAAATATTTATGAAGCTATTATAAAACATTATAATTTAGCATAAATTAAGCTATTAACATACATTAAATCTGGAGTTAAATTTGAGGTTAACAACAAGATGCCTTTAGTGTGCTTTTTCAATTTAAAAATGTAATTTCAATTTTGAAGAAATTCAGTGAATTTGGCTTCTCTAAAAATGCTGTGAGCAAAAGCAAATGCATGCCTATTGTGACGAGTTCTCATCAGCGTTGCCCTGGAGACAAAGGCGGAACACCTGCACCGCCTCATCAGGGCTGGGCCGGTCGCACCTGAAGCTCATCAGTCCCCAACCATATAAGCCGGACGCGGCTGGGTGAGAGACAGACTACGGATTTCGCTCCGATTAAGGCTTAATGTGTTCACTTTCCTCTCTTTGCAGAAGCCAGCGATTGACCGACCCAGCCCTGAAAAAGGAGCCACGGAATTGTCACCTCACGGCACGAATCACGCACAGAGAGCACCGCACCGCACCTCAGCCTCCAGCCACCTTGCACCCATTGCACTGCACCTTTATTGAATAAATCTACCCTCCGGGGTATTTATTTTGAGCTCTCCTTGTCGCGTGATTCTTCCGCCCTGTCACATTATGAAATACTAAAGATTTTTGAGCCGCAGAGTATATCTACACTGAAACAAATATAATTATATTTGACCTCTTCTTAACAGATGGCACATTAACTGGATCTGAGCTTAGATTCATTAGACATGGAAGCGATGAAGCGATTCTTAGGGAAAAAGGGGAAATGACTCATTCTGAAATACGTCATGTGTTTGGCAGAAAGATCTCTGTGGTGAAAACATCATCCAACAGGAGAAGTCTCTTGCCATCATGGCTTTGCTTCTCAAGATGAGATGGTAGATTGCGCATTACAGGTCTTCCCTGGACCTCATACATTTCTATTAGTTACTGACAACAGGAAAGCAACTTGGAAGACATGTTTAGATACGATCACTGAAGTGTTTGGCAGAGAGGCCTCAGACTATCCTATGGGTTTGATCATTGGGACAAATCAGCCGAAATGGACCAGTAGCATCAAGGAGTGTGAGATTTATAGTTTAGGAGGACAATGATAATAGTGTTCAGAATCTGTTAAGTAAAATAGAAAACATGACACAAAACAAGGAATCCACATTCTTTATTCAGCCATCATAATAAAAGCCATTTTTATTATGGGAAAAGCAAAAAGAAGAACAGCTCGCCAAAAAAGTGAATGAATTAACTGGAATGATTGAGAGCAGAAATGCAGATGAAACGGCTACAATGCTTCAAAACACTGAACTGAAGAATAAAAAAAAAAGCATGAATCTTTTAAATGTCACATGATTGAAACTTTAAGTCAGTCTGCATGCACTGTTAGACATTTCTGTAATTTCCACAGTTATTTACTGTATATCACCCAGTATAATACTGCAAATTCCTTTTACAGTAAATAACTGTAATACCCTTTGCATCATGGGAATTTTCTGTGACGTCAGACCCCACTTACAGAGACTTACTGTGTTTTTTAAAATTGCTGTATACTACTGTATTTGCTGTAACAGTCTCTTTGGTCGTTTTATTTTCCTAATTTCTCACATTTGGATTGACACAATTTGCCCTGCACCGTGTCTACAACGCAGCAGCAGCTTGGGACTGACTACACTGGATGTGTTACATCGCTTGTAATGATTGGAAAATCCGTTTGTACTTCGAGTACATCTGCATGTCAGAAATATACCGGGGCATCAGTTTACTGTCCGCATCCACTGTAGATAGTATATATATAATGAGTTCTATATTGTTGTGTGTTGTCGAGTTGCGCCACGAGAACCCACGAGAGTGGAAGAGCTCCGGAGAACATCTGCGCTGTGTGTCGATGCACCTTACGAGAGAATAAGACCAGCAAGCAAGGTAAAAATATATGTACGTTTGTCTGTCTGTTTGTGTCAGATTTTTGCTCACCAGTTTACCTAACTTTAGTAACATTTATTCTTCAACATGGCGGTTACAGAACTTTACCATGGTAAACTGCGCTGTCGTTTCAAACGACTTTTGTCATCTTATTGAATTAAGTTACCGAATGAGCAATGCTTATCATATATTAATATTAGGTTAACTAATGTGAAATTTAGTTCAGGTGTTAGTAGTTAATGCTGGCTGTAGCCTATTGAGAAAATAAAATTGTACGCTAGCTAGGTTATGTCACGTCCTCTGTCGTGTGTGTCTTGTGTTCCCGCCTCTTGTTTCCATATTTGGTCTTGTTCCTGTCCTTGTTAAGTGTGATTATTAGTTAAGTCTTGTCCAGCCGTGTTTCGTCTAATTATCAGTAATTGTCATGTGTATTTAGTTCCTGCCTGTTTAGTTAGATTTCGTCATTCCCCGGTGTTCCTGTCTGTGTCTGCCTTGCCTATTATTTTGAAGTTCATCCTCGTCTGCGTGTTCCTCGTTCCTCCCTGCTGTGTGCACCGTGACAGGTTAAACTAGTTTTATGGCTAGCTGCCTTTATAGTTTTTAATGGAATTTAAGATTTACTGCATTTTTTTTGTATTTGTGTTTTAAAGGCAACTGCAACGAAGCATCAAGAAGTACATGAGCAGGCCAGCCACCCTGAGACTGATAATTCATGGTAAGAGAACAACTGTAGTTTTGAGAGGTTTGTGTATTCTATACGAGGTTTGCCTTTTAAAAGTGTGTCACTTCTACTTGTTTTTCAGAGAAGACATTTCTGTCACTAACAAAGTGGATGGTGAGCAAAGATGGTGACCATGTTTTGGAGCAGCACCTGGGTTTTGCAGACGGCTATGTATTCTTTGGCTGCTTGTCTTTTTTCCCCATTATGTTTCTGTTGCCTAAAGATTCTTTGTGAGGATGAATCCAGAGGACACAACATAATGCACTGCAAAACGTCCTAAGACAGGAGAAATGGTGAAGATGCACTGTTCCAGCATTGGAAGACTTTTTTTTTTTTTTTTTTTAAAGTGTTATACATGCAATGTTTTAAATAAAGAATTTTGTAATTATTGTCTGTTTTAATTGAATGCCAGTAGTACCTAAAGTAAAAATAAAAGGAATTCTATACTGAAATCTATATTAAAATGAATGAATTATAGTAGTATACTGATGAATTGGAGTTTATTTACTGTAAAACAGTACAGTTTGCAACTGTAAATCAAATAGTTTGCTACTGTAAGTCTTAATTACAGTAACTTACTGCCAAAATTGGTCACGTTAACTCTTTTCCATGCAGTTACAATGAATGGGGACTGACGTTTTCAAGCTTTAAAATAATGCAAAGGCAGAGTCCGTTCAACTTATTCAAATCTTCTAAGGTCCATAGCTTGGAATAGATTTTATTCTTTGAAAATCTTGATGTTTGCCCTGTTCCACTATATTTGTAGTATCTGAAGAAAATAAAGGAATATTCACAAGCCAGTGAATCACACAATTCTGGAGACGTTAATCTTGTGTGACAGAACAGTATTAACAAGCCGCCCGATAGTGAGTATTCATCAATTCAAGCATCATCCTGAACACTGTAGCACAAGTTGTGTTATGCTATGTTTTCTGTCTCCAACAGTGTCTGAAGATCATAGTGGAAAGAAAGATTCACAAGCTAGCGGATCAAGTGAGTCCGGATGATTCTTAAACCTGTTTTTTCACATTAAATAGCAATAGTATATGGCACATAAAATTATCCGTGTGCTTCTGTTTCTAGTGACTGGAAGTGAACACGAACCTCTACATGCTCTCTGAAGATTGTGATTACAAAGAGCTGAATTTGAGGCTTTCACACTTTTCCAGTGACGTTGCACTTCATTTCATCAATATTCATCAGACTGCTATGTCTTCAGGAAAATACCTGAAAACTGCTACTACACAAAAAGCAAAGTGGCAGATCCTCTTTGAGTGAGAAAAGCCCATTAAAACCGAAACCATGGACAACATGCAGTATCTTAGATTAGACTGTGGTTCATGGGCAACTGAACACCAAGGGATTTAAAGACATTATTAGTGCATGAAAACAGAAATAAAACATACAGCCAGGAACCAAAATGTCATGCCACAACATATACATACATAATTATTATTAGTCAGCGTGAATACAGGTTCAAACCCTGTAGAATCTGTTTTCTATCACCGTTCACTGTTGTGTCCTAAACCAAGGAACTAAACTTCAGGTTGATCTCGTGGGATTAAATTTATAGCAACTGTGATGCTATGGCTTAGAAAATGAATTAACAGACATATAAAAACCCATTTGTTATATAATGCATGTGAAAAGTGTATTTAAATTGTACATATAGCTATTTCAATTTAAATAAATTATCTGCATACAAATTAAATCAGAATGCAACCAGGCTAACTCGAAACTGCAGCACAAATCACAGTTAAAACAACACAGAATGTTTTACTAATTTGACAAACTCATATGGATCCAGTTAAAACATGTCTAGAGCATTTAAAACAAACAAAAAAAACAAACAAAAACATGTACTGTATATAGTTCATGTGATTTCCAGAATGTTATATAGACTTAGAAGTGGGCCAATGTTTTTAAAATTTTACCACTCTCAGTCTTTTCATTAACATAGCATATATATATATATATATATATTTTTTTTTTTTAAATAAAAACATAATGTGCCAATAAAGGTACTTTTTATTACAAAATAAATAAAATTACACTTTTTCCTGTTTATACAGTATCACAATTGTGCTCTATTTCGCCTTTACTCTTGTAATGTGGTGTTTTGGCACTTCTAATATTTGGCACCTTTAGGATACTTTACTACATTTTTCCTCATCTGCAAGTCTGGTCAGTCTCTAATTGAATAAATGATGTCATGTAATGTTCTTGTTTTTGGCCTGACACTTGATCTGTATCTTTTGTGTACTTGATTGTTTCTCAGAATCTTCCAAGGAAATACATTTACATTTAAAGCACTCCATCTAATGGCCAACTTATGCTTTTCAAACCGATTAGCTTCACTGGATGCTGGTGAAACCAAAGAATTGTAGCCATAAACAAACAGCAAGCCAAAGAAGTGAATTAAAATAAAAGTTGAGGATTACTGTGAGTCAAATTGCAGACAAAGAAAAACAACATACACAAAAAGTAAGTGAATTGACAGAAACATCTAAAATCACTGAGAATAATCTAAAGACATGCAAAATTTGAAATGTTTGGTACTGATAGATTTTAGAAGCAAAGACGATGAGCAGAAGGATAAACTGGGGCTTCAGTTGCTCACGAGAGTCTATTGAATCAAGAATTATAGAGGCTTGTGCAGATCTTGATGAATAGCCTATGTTTTGTTCAATGCTGATGAATATATCCACTGTGAGAATGAGCTGAAACCAAAAAAAAAAAGCTCATCCTTTTTTGATGATCACATTCAATTTGAGAGGCTAAAAAGGATAATGAAGAGCTCCAAAAGACCGTAGAAAGTGAACTAAAACGGATGCTTAGGTAAGCAGAGGATAAAGAAGAACTATTAGGCTGAGCAGGTAGAAACAGAGATGCAAATCAGAATACAGGATAAAATGAATTGCCCTGGTGGTGAGTGCTTTTACCATTAAAAATGTGAATGATGAACAGATATCTCACATAAACCGTCATGGAGGATTTCTGTAAACTCTAGATGAAAGAGAAGAGAGCAGCAATGTTTCCTCTAAGCTGCGCGCACACGCAAATGAGTTGGAAAAGCCATTTGGTTGTATTCTAGTAAAAACAAAAGAATTGCAATGCTCGGGTAAACCGCTATAGAGCTGCTGCCGCTATAGAGTTAGATCAGGTGAATGCGGTGTACAGGTTTCAGAGAATGGTGTGCGCCAAATGAGTCGCTGTAGAAACCGAATACTTCAATGGTTGCGGACGAAACAACTCAAATCGAGAGCCAACGCAATGACATGTGAAATAAAACGTCCTGTGTATTAAAGAAGAGTGGCTTGATTAAATGCTGGAAATAGCGGATGATGGGCACAGAACGGTAACAAAACTCTTGAGTTATCTACAGTCACACACAGGTGTATTGTGCAAACTGTACTTCATAGGGATGTTTAGATAGCTATATAAGAATTCACGTTTTTTTTTTTTTTTTTTTTTAATATTTAACTTACAGTTCTCAGTTTAAATGCTTCAGTTTGTTTTGATATTAGATTATATTATGTTAGGCCTACAGTATATTATAAACCTAATAAATAATTGACCTTGTCAGTCACTTATGCTCATCAAGGCTGTATTTGATCAAAATACAGAAAAAACCCCAGTAATATTGTGAACTCTTAGGCTATTGCAATTTCTAATATTGGTTTTCTATTTTAATATATAGTGTATTCCTGTAAAGCAAAGCTGAATTTTCAGCATCATTACTCCAGTCTTCAGTGTCACATGATCCTTCAGAAATCATTCTGATTTATTATCAGTGTTGAAACTGTAGTTCTGTTTAATATTTTTTGGAACCCATTTTTCTTTGATTAGTTAATAAAAAGTTAAAAAGAACAACATTAGGCTAATTAAAAATATAAATATTTTCTAACAATATAAGTCTTTACTATCACTTTTTATCTATTTAACACATCCTTGCTGAATAAAAGTATTTAAAAAAAAAAAAAAAAAAACACTTACTGACCCCAAACTTTTGAATAGTAGTGTATATTGTAACACAAAATACATATTTTGAATAAACACTGTTCTTTTTAACTTTTTATTTCTCAAAGAATCCTGAAAAATATCACAGGTCCCAAAAAATATTAAGCAGCACAACTTTTTCCCAACATTGATTACAAATTAGCATATTAGAATCATTTCTAAAGGATCATGTGACACTGAAAATCCAGCTTTGCTTCACAGGAATAAATAATATTTTAAAGTATATTAAAATAGAACATTTTAAATTGCAATATTTCACAATATTATTTTGTGAAATAATATTCAGTATTTTTTTTTAATCAAATATATACAGCCTTGATGAGCCTAAGAAACTTCTTTAAAAATTTTTACTGATTACTGACTTTTGAACAGCAGTGTATACTGTAAAAGTGTTTTCTCAGATAACCTAAAATGTACATCACTTAGTTACATCAAGGGTCAAATCAAATATAAATAGCACATTAAAGTCAAAAGTTACACACTTTTTTGTGCACGCGCTGTAGAGGTCTGGTATAAAGAATGTTTTTGCTCAGGTGGCCGAAATGTCCGCCCAATAGTGAAAAGTTTTGCTCAGCAAGAAAAAAAAAATTAGAGGGAACATTGATCAGAATATGTGGAAGGTTAGGAGGCCATGATGGCCAGAGGCCAATGGGTGAATTTGGCCAGGATGCCGGGGTTACATCCCTACTCTTTTTTCGAAGGACATGGGGTTTTTAATGACCACAGAGAGTCAGGACCTCGGTTTAACACCTCATCCAAAGGATGGTGCTTGTTGACAGTATAGTGTCCCCGTCACTATACTGGGGTGTTAGGACCCACACAGACCACAGGGTGAGAACCCCCTGCTGGCCTCACTAACACTTCTTCCAGCAGCAACCTAGTTTTCCCAGGAGGTCTCCCATCCAGGTACTGACCAGGCTCAGCCCTGCTTAGCTTCAGTGGGCAACCAGTCTTGGGCTGCAGGGTGATAATCCGTCCTCTGCACTTCAATAACCGTTTGATTCAGCTCAGCTACCAAATCTGACCTCAGAAGACTACAGAGGGTAGGCCGGACTGCTGAGTGAATCATAGCCCCGGGACCTATATTGAATAGAATTTAGTTTTAGGCAACACAGGTCAGCTCCCGATAAATTGGCAGGAGACATGGATAAGAAAAAAATAGTTTATTACAGTTTAAGAAAAGAGTTTGTTACAAAACAGGGGAAAGAAGAGTAATCGCGGAGCACAACAGTTCACATAACAGACTGAATTCAACACTCCACAAAATACAACTATGGATGACCTGATTCGTCAAGGACCTCCAACGATCAAGGTACAGGAGCCGAGGTTTGACAGCAGGGCATAAGGGCACAATCGGCCTACACAGCAAAACACCCTCCACTTATACCTGCGACACACACACACACACACACACGCACACAACCACTCCAGCCAGCACTCGTGAAAGAAACACAAACACCAGGACTCCACCCCTGCCTTAGGCACTCAGCTCCTGTAACGAGCAAAAATCAGGTTATACACTTAAACAGTTAGTTACTTTAAATCACAGGTGGCTTACAATAAGAAGAGTTGCCCACCCACACAGCGGACCCACAGATAGACAACTACAAAGACTTAGATCAACCAGAATAGCTAATACAAACTAAATAATAATGTTATTATTATTATTATTTAGTTAAACACAAAACTCAGCCAAAGAGCACAAACGTCAGCAAACTCACAACATCAACATGGCAATACAACCATGAAGAACACTTACAAAATAAACCAAAGTAAAAGTACAACAACAAAAGACCATGGAGCAAAACAAGACCAAAAAAAAAAAAAGGAGTTTATAAATTAAGAACACACACACACACACACACACACACACACACACACACAATGAAATACAACACGAATTTAATCAAAACAAAAGCACGCGTCTCCAGATGATAGTTCCCACGTAGCACCAACAACAGGAGAGCTAGATCACATGTAGCGACGCCACTAATCTGTCTGCAATGAATTTACAAATTAGACAGATCAGACAGACCCTCAGTGAATACCAAATAATAAAAATCTGAATGTCAACTATAATAAATTTAAAATACGCATACCGTACGCGTTAGTTCTGAAATCCAATCAGTTATATGCTGGGAAGCTGCAAGTTCGATTAGTCTATCTGGGAGACAATGGGTTCAACGGATGGACAGAACGCGTCCGTAGTGTTATGTGAACACCAGTACCCGTCGCGCTGAAACGGTCTTGCTCAGACTCTAACTATAAATGAATACAAAAAAAAAAAAAAACACCACTAAAACGCGAACGCATGGTTAGATAAAGGACACGTCGCGACCGACTCCCTTATCTGCAGCGGGACAACCTCAGTCAGATACCAGTCACGGGTTTTCCTTCAACATGCCATTCTATAAGAGAGTACACCAATAAGAGCTTCAGTGTACCACTTAACAACACAGCCAACGTTACCTAACATACCTGGATGGCGACTAAATATGACGCAGAAGCAAGGGGGCGTGACTCATAACCCCATACTACCCCACACACGAATTTATAGATCCGCTCACTGTCCGATGATAGGACAATCAATGAACAATTCACACCTTTATTCACCCCCCGGAGCCGTGTGAGGCATGTTTTATTATGAATGCGCGCACTTTATTTGAAGTGTTTTGAATAAGGGACTGTGTAACAGAAGCACCTGCTGACTGCAATGATAGAGCTTAGAAGAGCCAGGACAATTTTTAATATAACTCCAATTAGATTTGTCTGGAAGAAGAAAGTCATATACACCTAGGATGGCTTGAGGGTGAGTACTAAATAACAGGCTAATTTTCATTTTTGGGTCTG
This sequence comes from Onychostoma macrolepis, assembly GCF_012432095.1. Lineage (NCBI taxonomy): Eukaryota > Metazoa > Chordata > Actinopteri > Cypriniformes > Cyprinidae > Onychostoma > Onychostoma macrolepis. The sequence goes on from NC_081175.1 coordinate 27,963,925, forward strand.
GGCCTCATGCTTTTCTGTTAGTAGCCTACACAGAGATGTGAAAAACTCTGGTAGAGAGAATTACCTTTTACATGCTCTGAGTGAGGGGTCGGGGAGGAGGTTGCATGGATGGTATTATTTATAGTAGATTTATACCATTCTGCAAGTCTAAGCGGTTCTTTAACCCTTAATATGAAAGATTTTACATGGTCAAATAAAACTTTGTCTCTCAGATCTTTGATTTATTTTTAATCTCTTCTTCTATCCTCAGCTACGTAAAAGATATTTCTCACACCATTGCCCCCTTATCTGATCATAAATTAGTTTGTATAAAGATGAGTGACATCCATGATAATCCAAGACTCAGGGGCTATTGGACACTTAATAATACCTTGTTAAAAGATCAAAAGTTTAATGATAGTATCATCAAGCTTATCAAAGAATTATTCACTGACTTAAATGAACGAATGAGGCATTTATATAGCGCTTTATTGTGTATTGCTGTACACCCAAAGCGCTTTACAATCATGTGGGGGGGTCTATCCTCAACCACCACCAGTGTGCAGCATCCAATTGGATGATGTGACGGCAGCCACAGTACAGCGGCGCCAGTGCGCTCACCACACACCAGCTACAGGTGTAGAGGAGAGAGAGTGATGGAGCCAATTCAATGAATGACAAGGGCCAGTGGAGGGAATTTGGCCAGAACACCGGGGTTACACCCTTACGCTTTTATGAGAAGTGTCATGGGATTTTTAATGACCACAGAGAGTCAGGACCTTGGTTTAACGTCTCATCCAAAGGATTTAAATGGAGATTATAAAGAAACACATGGGAGTTCTTCAAATATAAAGCTAGGCTTACAGCAGTTAAAAGAAGTAAAGAAATTAAAAAGAGTAAACATCAAACTGATTCAGAGTTGGTTAATAAACGGTGATGATTAATAAAGAGGTTAAATTTGGAGAGCTTGATGATTTGGCTAAAGGTGTATATACAAGGTCTCGTGCAAAATGGCTGGAGGAGGGGGAAAGAAATTCTAGCAATTTTTTTGCCCTGGAAAAATGGTCAGAGGAAAGCTCTTTCTGCACTTAATATTGGCGGAGTCATTTCCAAAGACCAAAAAGTAATATCAGATTTTGTTGCTCACCCCTGATCTACAGTAGAGTATAGTCATATTTGTGATTCTCCTTCATCAATTGATGAAATCAAGCAAGTTCTACATAAAATGAAAAAAGGTAAATCCCCTGGTATTGATGGGCTTTTTTGGGAGTTTATTAAATTACCATTATTCCATATGTATAACGAATGCATCAGTCAGGGAGATATGACTGCTACTATGAAATAGGGAGTCATCTCTATACCTAAGCCTGACAAGGATCCTTTAATAATCGATAATTGGCGACCTATTACTTTGTTAACATTAGACTATAAAATATTAGTCTCTGTATATGCTAAAAGATTAAGTTATGGTTTAGACAATATTATTTCAGAATTTCAATCTGGTTTCATGAAAGGCCGTCACATTTCTAACAACAAGATTAGTGCTGGACTTGCTGGATTATTCAGATCTAATTTATCTCATACTCTTTCTTGACTTTCATAAAGCTTTCGACTCCATAGAACACAAATTTCTTTTTTGTAGAATTATTTGGATTTGGTAAAGCATTCATAGATAATGTAACCATGTTTTATAGCGGTTTTAACAGCTCAGTGATTGTGAACTTTGACACTTCTAAGAGGTTTAACATATATCGTGGAGTCAGACGGGGCTGTCCAATCTCCCCATTTTTATTTCTTTTAGCCACAGAGTTACTCTGTCTAAGAATTAACCAAGATGATAATTTGAAAGGAATTTCAGTATTTGACAGGGAGATCAAAATGGCGCAGCTAGCAGATGACATACTGTTTTTGGAGGACAAAAATAAGTTACCAAACGCTCTGGAATTAGTTGAACAATTTTCATGTACTTCGGGTCTAAAACTTAATACTTCGAAATGTGAAATGCCAATTCATGATATGGATGATATATTCTTAGGAGGTATCCTAGTTAAAAAAAAGTGTAAAATATTTAGGAATTCATATCACTAAAAATTCAATCAGTAGACATCATTTAAACTTTTCTGATAAAATGATAATAACGAAACAGATCTTTAACATCTGGCTTCAGAGAGATCTCTCATTATTTGGTAGAGTTCTTTTATCTAAGGTTGAAGGGCTCTCTCACTTTGTATATTCTGCTCTTTCTTTGTTTGTCAACAATAAAGCTATAAAGGAAATTAATAAAATATTTTTGGATTTTATTTGGAAAAATAGACCTTACAAATTAAAAAGAGAAGTGCTTGCTAATTCCAGAAATAAAGGTGGCCTTGATTTTATTGGACTTGCAGATACTGTAAACACCTTTAAAGTAAATTGGTTGAGAAAGTGCCTTATGAATCCAATGCCACTGTGTTTTTTTATTCCAAATAAGATATTTGACCAACTTGGTGGCCCGTCTTTCTTACTAAAGTGTAATTTCTTGCCTGGCAAGTTACCTATTTCCTTTTCTAACTTTCATCAGCAATGTCATCTTTCATGGAAATTGTGTTTTGTCCATGGTTTCTCCCCCCACAAAGTTCTCCTTTGGAATAATGCTGATATAACTGTTAGAAATAAGTCTCTTTTTTTCCCTAGATGGTTTAATAACAACTTGAACTGTATTCTATCTGTGTTTGATGATTTTGGTAATATTTTAACTTATGAACAATTTATGAATCTCCATAATTTTCCAGTCCCACCAAAGGAATATAATACTTTGATGAGAGCCATCCCAGTAGGCTTAACCCAGTTAATTAAAAGTCACCTCAAATTCAGTAAAGGCAACAGTGTTTATCCGCCTTTACGTTTCGGTGGTATCGATATTTTAGATCAGAAATGTAATAACAGACATATTCGCAAAATATTTCAGACAAAGAGAAAGATTACTTCAAGAGGGAAATTCTACTGGGGTTCCTTTATAACAAATATAAATTGGAGAAAGGCCTGGCTTTTGCCAAGTACATTTTGCATATCTAGCAAGGTTAAGGAGATTCATTATAAAATCCTTCATAAAATGTATCCCGTTAATTTGTCTATTTCTAAATATCCTAATGTTGATGAGTCTTGCGCGTTTTGTGGTTTTGTTGAGGAAACAGCTGCCCATTTGTTTTTGGATTGTGGTGTTACCAACAAATTATGGGTTGACTTAAGCACCTAACCTTACAGATGTGACCCATACCTTCGTCCTCAAAGATGTTATTTTTTATTATGAAAATCCAAAGCTATTATATGCTGAATTTGTTGTTAATTTTCTTATATTGAATGCAAAATTCTTCATTCATAAGCAAAAATGGCTTCAATCTCCTTTGTCTTTCCCCCTTTTTATTGGTGAATTGGACTCTCGTTTAATCTCTTTAGACTTACAAATAACAAAAAGAGTGCCAAATTTTTGATGTATTATGACAACTTTTCTAAAAGGATGTAATTTTATTTTTGTACTTTTATGTATAGACAATACCATAATTTGACATACGCAAATCCAGAATATGTGTTTTCTGTTCTTATTTTGATTGCTCTTTGTTGGAATATATTCATGTCTCGCTTCCCTGTTTCTGTATGTTTCTACAAGTTTTGCAATAAAACCCCCCGAAAACTTCACAAGATCAACAAGTTGTTTTTCTTAATTTAGTGTTAGGGGAAAACGAAAACTAATTTCTAATATTAGAAAACTTTGCTAATTTCTGATATAAATATTTAATGATAAATGATTTCTGAATGAAATAAAACTGCAGTTAGATGCAATATTTTAAGCAAGTCAACAGTATAAGTCCTAAGAAAAGTATGAAACAAAAACATAAAAGCTGAAGAAAAGCTTTAATAGGCCTGTGTAACAGAGTGGCGGACAGGTATGTGACAGAACTGGTATGTGACACAACACCTGTAAGAACAGGGGGTTTTCTCTTTCATTTTAGAAACAAGCATATTTTCAGAAGATCGTCTGGATTTATTCTGAGTTTTTCAAACAGTTCCTATTTTGTTGCTTCATTTCACGTTTGTTCATTCTCTGCAGTATGGCGAGACACGGCACAGGTCAGTCAAATCAGCTTTATCGAGATCATAATGATCTCAGGTCATTGTGGCATATATAACGACTAATGCAAGTATATTCATTAAAAAAAAAAAATTGCTTATTTTGTGTCTGACATGTCGCCGAGACGACATTGAATTGCATGAGTTGAAATAAACTTCAATTCACTGAATCAATGTTGCATGAACCTTTATATCGAGACTCAGACAGATTTCTCCTTGGAATAATTATGGCAAACATTATTAACGTTACTCAGCTATGTAATGTATATATGGATGTGTGTGTGTACAGGCTACGTATTTATATAAAGGTTTAGGGGCAGTTTCCCGGACAGGCTTTAAATTAAGACAGGAAGTAGGTCTAGGTCTAGGCCTAATCTAAAATGGTTAATCATGGCCTAAAAATGGCTTTCTGAAACACAGATAAAGTACAGATTACAAACACCTGGACTATGGAGTCCTGAACTGTAATAAACTGGATCCATTTAAGAAGTGTTTTCTCAATGTTTCAACAATGCATCAACTACTGATGAACACATTAATTTTTATTTGAATTATCACTCAGTAGGTTATTTAACCATGTATTACTGTGTCTTTGGAAGGCTTTTTTTCTTTCAAACACATTCAAATGCAAAAATTCATGTTATTTCTTATTTTTCTTTGCAATTTTATATCTACATGGTACAAGATAGGGTAGAGTGGAGGAAAACACCCCCACGGGGAAAAAACGCTCCCCTACTGTTTTTCCAAGATAATGTCAAGATAAATTTTTTTTGTAACTATGGACTACGTTGTGATGTAGACGTTTTCACCATGAAGCTTACACTGGTGATGTGCTGGAAAGAAAACGGATTTCACAGTAAATTATCTAATTTTCAGCAGTAAGAAAAAAGTGTTTTAAAGCTTGTTGTTTTGTAGAACATCACAGTTATATATGATATGAGAACAGTACGGCCTGTAGATAGGGAGTATGTGTTATTTAATAAAAATATAATTATATTTTCAGAATGACAATTTTTAAAACGATAACTTTTCTGAACACATTTAACTTTTGTTTCACAATAAAAAACTTGCACAATCCTTAAGGGGGGTGTTTTCCCCACTAAACGAGTTAGGTCAAAAGTAATCAAAAAGTAGTCTGATTATATTACTTAAAATGTGTAATGTAATGGATTACGTTACTAACTACACTTTTTGTCATGTAATTTGGAATCAGTAACATGTTACAATTTTAAATTAATCTACCCAGCTCTGTAGATAAAAGACAGAAAAAAAAAGTCCTGTTATATCTTCAGCTTTTTCTAATTTTTCAGACTTTTCTTTAGGTTTACATTATTTTGTTTGTAGAGAATATTTTTTCACCCTCTCTTAGGCAGTGTTTCATGCATTTATTTCCTTGTATACCCTTTTTAACAGATGAAACACTGACAGATGAAGCTGGATGGTCCAGAGGACGCATTGAACAGCTGAGATTTTTGGTGCTTGGAGGTGATGATGATCTTATGGATGAAGCATGTGCTACAATCCTGGGAGAAAGAGAGAACAGGCATGCATTTAAATTTGGAGAATTGAAGCCCAGGAAGGCTCAAGTTCGTGGACAACAGGTTTCTGTATTAAAAACTCCATCCTATTGGCTGGAACACTTGAAATCATACTACATTTTCAGCAATGGAGTTAATTCTCTGAAATATGACCTGCAGTTCTTTGAATCGCTGTTGTTTCCGGGGCCTCATGCCTTTCTGTTAGTACACAGAGATGTGAAAAGCTCTGGTAGAGAGAATTACCTTTTACAAGCTCTCGCTGATGTGTTTGGGGAGAAGGTCTTGGACTACTGCATGGTATTATTTATGGATAGGGCAAGGCACAATGATCCAAATCAGAACAACTGTTTGAAGATGTGTGGAGGCAGATACCACATTTTACAGAACACTGACACAAGTGTTCATCAGTTATTTGATACAACAAAGACAATGACAAAGAGCAAAAGCAGCAGTTTTTTCATAAATCATTTTGAGTACCTCAAAAATGTTGAAAATTATTTTAAAGCTGAGCATGAAGAAAAGCAGAATAAACTAAGCAGAGAATTGGTGAATTCAACAAATGCTGAAAATCTAAAGAAGGAAATGTTGTCCAAAGACAGGGAGAATCAGCTACACAATGACTTGGATGCTCTCAAAAGCAGAGAAAACCAGATGAAGGAGGACTTCCAGAAGCTAAAAGAAGAGCTGATCATTTACAAAAACAGAGTGAATGAGTTAAGCAATGAGTTGAATGCTCTCAAAAGCAACAAAAACCAAACAAAGGAGGACTTCCAGAAGCTAAAAGAAGAGCTGATCATTTACAAAGACAGAGAGAATCTGTTACTCAGTGAATCAGATGCTCTCAAAAGCAGAGAAAACCAGATGAAGGAGGACTTCCAGAAGCTAAAAGAAGAGCTGATCATTTACAAAAACAGAGTGAATGAGTTAAGCAATGAGTTGAATGCTCTCAAGAGCAACAAAACCAAACAAAGGAGGACTTCCAGAAGCTAAAAGAAGAGCTGATCATTTACAAAGACAGAGAGAATCTGTTACTCAGTGAATTAGATGCTCTCAAAAGCAGTGAAAACCAGATGAAGGAGGACTTCCGGAAACTAAAAGGAGAGCTGATCATTTACAGAGAAAGAGAGAGACACTTAAAAGATGACAAAGAGAAACTTCAAACAGACAAAGAGAAAGTTCAGAGAGAACAGCTCAAGGACAATGGAAAAACAACTACAAAGTAATCTGAATGAAGCAAAAGTATCAGAATATAATGTAATCCAGAGAGGAAGAAGTACAAGTCAAAGAAAAAGAGCTGCATGAGAAAGAGAGAGAACTGGATAGAAGAGTCAAAGAACTGGATGACAGAGAAATCTGGAAGAAGCTGGAGATCAGAGAGAGAGAATTGAAACAGAGAGATACTGGATCCAGTGAACATTATCAGACCAGCCGCTACTCCTTAAGTATTTTTATTGTCTGTTATCTGACATTACAAAGAGAAAATGTTTGCAAATACATTTAAATTCTGTTTAGTTTTTAAAAATGGCTTCCAATTGTTTAATTGTTCTTCATGAGTTGATCCTTGATTTAATCTAAACGATTATTCAGTTGACTTTAATAATGCAAGTTTTGTATACTCTAAATAAAATGATAAAACTGAGCCACACTTGCTTTATACTGAATAATAAATATAAAATGATTTTATGTGGTTTAAAGGGTGTTTTATTTAACTTATTAATAACTATAACTATATCTTAATCAGATGTGACAAAAGTTTAAACCAGTGCGGTCTTCCGCTACCATCCACTACCACGCTATAGTGACTTTAAATAGTTTTAAAAGGATCTCATTTTAAAATATTGTTCTGAATTACTAGTGTTTGGTGGTCACATCGTTAGCAGGTGTCCAAACTTGAAATGTTTCAGGTTCATTGCAATTCCTAAGCTTGACAGCATTTATTGGCATAAATGTCATTTACCACAGAAAATAACTTGAAACATCAGGTTTACAGTAATGCACTTACAACAGAAGTACACAAGTATTGTGAAGTTAATTTGGACACTTTTCAGCTCAAATAATAAACGTTTTACTTTATAATTTGATATACACTGCCCGCTAAAAGTTTGGAAACACCCCTGGCAAAGTGTGGTTTTGGATGATATCAGCATAAATCCTTATAATTTTTTGGTGCAAATACTATACATTAAAGTAACTTGACATTATCATTGAAGACCAGCAATAATCATTTTCATTTTGATTACATAATAATGGCAATATATACGTCAAAGTCAGACATGCCCCTTTGCCAGCTGTGATGCCTGGTTACTGGTTTAAACTTGGCCCAGGTTTTTAAAAGATTTTTGGGTCAGCACACCTTAATAGCATCAACAATTGATTGCCAGTTAAGTTTAGAATACAATGAACCTGTTTTATGAATGAGCTGTAATAGCTGCTAATGATAAATATTTTGATGAATCGAAAATTTAAGTATTTTCTATGTATAAACTGTTTATGTAATAAAATGTGACCCTGGACCACAAAACCAGTCTTAAGTGTCAATTTTTATAAATTGAGATTTATACATCATCTGAAAGCTGAATAATGCTGAAAGAAAGCTGAATGGTTTGTTAGGATCAGACAATATTTGGCCGAGATACAACTATTTGAAAATCTGGAATCTGAGGGTGCCAAAAAAATCTAAATATTGAGAAAAACGCCTTTAAAGTTGTCCAAATGAAGTTCTTAGCAATGCATATTACTAATCAAAAATTAAGTTTTGATACATTTACGGTAAGAAATTTACAAAATATCTTCATGGAACATGATCTTTATTTAATATCCTAATGATTTTTGGCATAAAAGAAAAATCTATAATTTTGACCCATACAATGTACTTTTGGCTATTGCTACAAATATACCCCAGCGTCTTAAGACTGGTTTTGTGGTCCAGGGTCACAAATATGTTTTCGTAGTTTGTGTTGTCCCTTATCAGTGCAAAATTATCACAAATTAAAAAGGATTTGTAAGGATCCACCCGCTAGTCCAAACAACAGAATCCAGCGGCCTGGTCCATAAACAGCGGCCTGGCCCATAAACATTTATTCTCTGCCCCAAAACAGATTAGATCTGTGTATGGGGGATGAGAAACCTCTCTAGGAGCTGTTCTCGTGCCCCAAATGGTCACACCTGTAGAGCAATGTTTATCAGATTTTGAAAGGAGACCGCTCACAACAGAAGCACAGAATTCACTTAAGTTTCCAATATTTCCCATAATACAAGTGACTACTGTGAAATTGAGACCAGTTTACCCATCGCACCGAGACCTTTAAAATGATACCAAACATGAAAGGGAAAAACAACAGGTTCACAAGATACATGATATGTGGTATTTGCATACTCTTAATGAACTTTGAGTGAACCCTTTTGGGGAGAAAGAGGGAGATTGCAGAGATGGCAGGGTGAAGAAGGGGTCGTAAATGATCAAAGATGATAAGTTTGGTTAGGGTGGTGTTGTAGACCTTTTGTTGTCTTTGGAGATCTCTTCTCCAGGTTAGTTTCATGGCTTTATTGCATGGCATCTGTGAGTTCCTGAGTTAATTTCATAAAGGAAATAATTTCACTCCCTACAGATTCATGCCAATATTGTCCAAAACCCCACTTTTCTAGGGCGTTTCCAAACTTTTGGAGGGCAGTGTAAGTGCTTTATCAAAAACTGAATTTAACATTGGGTTAGCACACCTTTTATCCATCAGAGTTACAATAATGTTATGATTATTGTTTCATTTTAATTATTTACATTTGACATAAGCTAATGCATTTCTATACTGTTGAAGAAAATAAACGTTAAAGATAATGTAATAGGAAGTTAATTTATGGTGAGGGCAGAGAAGGAATACATAACAGGACTTCACAAACTGACTAATGTAGATTCCATTAAAACACAATAGTAGTTGTAACCAATACCTTGTGTCAGATTGATGATTTATGACCACTGGCAGCGTTGATTGACAGGTTGTCATGTGTCAAATGTGTACATGGTCAGATTTATGAGCTGATTTATGGCTATATGACCCCTCTGTCACCCTGACTGCCGTGTCACCAGGGTCCTGTCACCCCTGACTGACATGACAGTAGGGTGTGTAAATCAAAAGATCAAAACAGATGTTAGATCTGACTTTTGATGGATTTATGACTGGATTCATGATGTTTTTATCACTCATCTGTGCCATGGGTTTTTATTGCGTTGTTCCTTCCTGACCAGCTGCTAACTTCCAGTCTGGAGGTGTTTGGGTTCTTCCTGATTGTGGAAAAAATGGCTAAGGAAAGGGTGTGTATTGTCACCTCAACAGCATCAGTGTTTGTTTGATCTATACGGTATATGTTAATGCCTAGTCACCATTTTGTGGCTACAGGCCCGTCTACATCCAGCCTGAATAAGGAGGTTGTCTGGCTTCCATGTTTGTGTTGTAGGTCAACACACTCGGTGGATTGGTGTCTAGACACCAGAGCCCAAAGCTTTTCTCCTATCTGTTTCCTACCGTGATGTATTCGGTGTCCGATATAATGTTTTAATATGTTTGTTAATGGGAATATGCTTTGTTTGAGGGTTGGAAGACGTCCAAACACGTGTCCATGCCAAACCCCTAAACGGTTCAGTTCTGCTTGATCTATAGGCTAAATGTTGATTGCTAAGACATCACTGTTTTGATTGTTTGCAACAATACTGAAATGCTTTGGCAATACGAATGTACAAAATATTACTTGTACCAATAAAGCACCTGAAAACTGAAACATAGAATTAAAGAATTCACCAAGACCCATCACACTTTCTATATGCTTCTGAAAAGGTGTTATGTTTGGGCATGTTCTTTCTAGCTCATCTGTATGTGTGTATGCTAACACCTCTGTAGAATCAGTACAACCTAATCTGTGGGCTGATAAGGTAAACTTATAAGGAGGAGTCTTAAGTTAAAAATTATTCAAACCACCAACTATCCAATCCACCTCACCTATACATTTCCTTCTAACAGTGAAGGTGTCTAACTCTCAGTGGATGCGAGTATCCTCTATGTGCTTGTGTTAATGGCTTTACAACATCCACGTCATATAGATGTGCACAGATTCATGCTTTAGACAGTGAATCAACACTTTGACTGATTTTTTGGGATCACACAAAAAATAAGTATAAGTATAGGCAGAATCGTATATGTCGTGTTTAGTTTTTGTTGTGAAGAAATGCTTTCATTTTAATCCAGCCCAGATAGTATGTGTACTGTAAAAGAACAAATATAGATTTCACTTAAAACATCTGATTGAAATAATTACACCCAAAATTTTTAAACACATTGTGTGTCACTAAAGCAAGGCACGCTGTCTATTGTCTTCAATTTCTTTAAAATAGCCTGATGACCAGCATTGTTTCTTTAGATCTTTAATGCGCCCAAGTGCTTTTCTCATATGTGTAGAAAACTTTTTGGATGTGTTTGTGACAAACATACTTTTTACATCAGAAACCCCCCTGATGTAAAAAGCACCCCCCCATCACCATCGACAGGACTCCAGTGGAACGGGTCAGCAGCTTCAAGTTCCTCGGCGTAAACATCACCGAGGACCTCACCTGGACTACTCATACACAATCAGTAGTGAAGAAGGCCCACCAGCGTCTCTTCTTCCTCAGGCGACTGAAGAAATTTGGTCTGAGCTCAAAAATCCTCAGACAGTTCTACAGTTGCACCGTGGAGAGCATCCTGACTGGCTGCATCACCGCCTGGTACGGGAACTGCACCGCTCTCAACCGTAAAGCCCTGCAGAGAATAGTTCAGACGGCCCAGCACATCGTCAGAGGTGAGCTTCCCTCCCTCCAGGACATCTACACCCAACGATGTGTGAGGAAAGCACGGAAGATCATCAGAGACTCCTGCCACCTGAGCCATGAACTCTTCTTGCTGCTACCATCAGGCAGACGGTACCGCAGCATCAGGACCCGAACCAGCAGAACACGAGACAGCTTCTTCCCGCAGGCCATCAGACTGCTGAACTCCAGATAGCAAACGACACTCACCCACCTACCCCCACCCCTCAAACTAGATTCCATCTACACACCAGTCACACTGACTCTGACAGCACTGTAGCATGTCTTGCACTGTACAGCTTGGAACAGATGCAGCTCCATCTTCTCTTCTGCACTAACTACTGCACTGCACTTCATAGTTAAAACACTAACAGTATACATCACTGTAAGTCAAATATAAAGCTATAAGTCAAATATAAAAGCTATACATACATCTATATGTCTCTTGAGAACATGTGTACTTACTATGTGTATATTATAGAAATATGTATGTATAATGTATATTGTGTACAACTGTATATTGTTTATTGTATACTGTGCAAATGTGTATATTGTGTAAAGTGTGTATATTGTTGTATATTATTGTTGTATATTCTTGTTTATGTATATTGTAAATTTTCATATCTTGTTGCTTGTACTGCCATGGCACAGAGTCTGCACCTAAGAATTTCACCATTGGTACACTTGTGTACATGATGTGTGACAATAAAGAGATTTTGATTTGATTTGAAAACTTTTTTAAATGTATGACTGAACTTTTCTCAGTCGACAGACCTATGTTTCAAACTATTTACCTGTGCTTTAACACACAAAACATACACTTTGACTATTTGACTATTTTGTATAGGTATATCGTGTCATTTTAAATGGTTTGCTAAAAGATTAAACACTAGAATCTGTGATTTTCAACATGAAAGAAATGAACAAGCTAAGGATGTTTCAACTATTATCATCATTTCCTTTTGACCCTAATAAACTGGTAATGCATTTTCTATGCAAGTGGCACAATATACAGTTCTCATACTACTGTGGGGCAAAAAAGTATTTAGTCAGCCACCAATTGTGCAAGTTCTCCCACTTAAAAAGATGAGAGAGGCCTGTAATTTTCATCATAGGTATACCTCAACTATGAGAGACAAAATGAGAAATAAAATCCAGAAAATCACATTGTAGGATTTTTAAAGAATTTATTTGCAAATTATGGTGGAAAATAAGTATTTGGTCAATAACAAAATTTAATCTCAATGCTTTGTTATATATCCTTTGTTGGCAATGACAGAGGTCAAACGTTTTCTGTAAGTCTTCACACACTGTTGCTGGTATTTTGGCCCATTCCTCCATGCAGATCTCCTCTAGAGCAGTAATGTTTTGGGGCTGTCGCTGGGTAACACGGACTTTCAACTCCTCCAAAGATTTTCGATGGGGTTGAGATCTGGAGACTGGCTAGGCCACTCCAGGACCTTGAAATGCTTCTTCGAAGCCACTCCTTCGTTGCCGGGCGGTGTGTTTGGGATCATTGTCATGCTGAAAGACCCAGCCACGTTTCATCTTCAATGCCCTTGCTGATGGAAGGAGGTTTTCACTCAAAATCTCGCGATACATGGCCCCATTCATTCTTTCGTTTACACGGATCAGTCGTCCTGGTCCCTTTGCAGAAAAACAGCCCCAAAGCATGATGTTGCCACCCCATGCTTCACAGTAGGTATGGTGTTCTTTGGATGCAACTCGGCATTCTTTCTCCTCCAAACACGACAAGTTGAGTTTTTACCAAAAAGTTCTATTTTGGTTTTATCTGACCAGACATTCTCCCAATCCTCTTCTGGATCATCCAAATGCTCTCTAGCAAACTTCAGACGGGCCGGACATGTACTGGCTTAAGCAGGGGACACGTCTGGCACTGCAGGATTTGAGTCCCTGGCGGAGCAGTGTGTTACTGATGGTAGCCTTTGTTACTTTGGTCCCAGCTCTCTGCAGGTCATTCACTAGGTCCCCGTGTGGTTCTGGGATTTTGCTCACAGTTCTTGTGATCATTTTGACCCCACGGGTGAGATCTGCGTGGAGCCCCAGATCGAGGGAGATTATCAGTGGTCTTGTATGTCTTCCATTTTCTAATAATTGCTCCCACAGTTGATTTCTTCACACCAAGCTGCTTACCTATTGCAGATTCAGTCTTCCCAGCCTGGTGCAGGTCTACAATTTTGTTTCTGGTGTCCTTTGACAGCTCTTTGGTCTTGGCCATGGTGGAGTTTGGAGTTGGACTGTTTGAGGTTGTGGACAGGTGTCTTTTATACTGATAACAGAGACTGTCCTCCTCCGAAAAACGACCCCATAGGTCGTTTGTGCAAGCAGCGTAATACGACCTATTATTACGTTTTGAAATCAAGCGCCCTCTAGCAGCCTTAGAAATTACAAGAGTCTCGTTTGTCGGGTGTGTCGTCATCAAATGACCTTTGACTGTCATTACCATCGTTACTAATTAAAAAGGAGTAGTGACCCAACAATTCACCGTACGTCGTTGTCCAGGTATGTCCATTATTTTATTTAATGGTTTGTTTTTTAAGGTACCGTTCTGATTGTCTGCAATTAATGTGTAAGCAAGTGCAGTTTGACGTTTTCTTTACAAATCAGTTGTGAATCCCTCTGAACTAATGTACTCACAGTGCTGTTAAATGCCCAGTGGCCACAACACTTTTTACCATAGTAACTGTCGTTTTACTGTGGTATTTGTAGTTCAAACACAGTAAACACAATACTTACCATGGTTTTACCACAGTAGCTTTGGATAAACTAGTCTGCTATGTAAATTTAACAATGTTTTTACTGCACACTATTTGAAAAGCACAACACTAACCATGATTTTACTATAATTACTGTATTTGTTGTGTACTCTTTGTAGTTAAAGCACAGTACACAACACTTAACATACTTTGAAAACTGTGTTTTTACTGTGTAATGTTACTGTTTGTAGTTAAAGCACAGTAACACAACATTTACCATGTTTTTACCACAGTAACAGTTTTAATGTGGTATTTGTAGTTAAAAACACGGTATCAGCAACACTTACCTTGTTTTACCACAGTAACTGTGTTTTTACTGTGTACTATTTGTAGTTAAAGCACAAAAACACAACATTTACCATGTTTTTACCACAGTAACGTAGTTTTAATGTGGTATTTGTAGTTAATCACATAACTTGCCATGCCTTTATTACTTTTATGTAAAAAAATGTAATTCAATATTTTTTTGTCTTGCAGTTTCTTCAGATCACATACATCTCCATCTCCTACAACAACCTTTAGTGTCCAGCAGCTGTTTAACAGCTCTCTCTCTCTCTCTCTCTCTCTGTCTCTGTCAGCTTTTCCTTGCCTATTTTTCTGAACTGTTATTCATAATTAATTTACACATATTTGCTCTCTTTCTTCCTTTCTCTTTTTCATCATGGCACATTTTCAAAGCTCAGAATCGAATTTTGATCGGTTATGTCAAAAGCTGCTAATATTATCAGGTAACTTGTACTGGAAGCTCCCAGAGCTGAACCTGAAGAAGCTGCCAGGGAGGCTAAAGTCCTTCAAAGGTTCAACATTTTCTGTTTTCTTTGTTTCAGCTAAAAAGGAAGACCAAAGGAAGGCCTGTCGAACTCTTGTCTTGTCTTGTTTGTGGAGAGGGATGAATCTGGCCATCTTGTGTGTTTACGGAGAAGACCAAAAGCTGCAAAGGCAAACATTTCCAATGGTACGTCTGTGTTGGTCTTAACCCTTTGACTGAACTTTACTGCAGTTACATTTTGCACAGCATTTGATGTTTCTTAAACTTTGCTTTACATATCCCACGGCCCCATCAGGAAGAGCCCTCAACAAAGTCTTACGCTGTCCGTGTTGATTTTTATTGAACACATCTGTCTAAGCAAGAGTCTGGAAATGCAAGTTTAACTTGTCACGTGACAAATCAGATCTTCAATTAATTTGGCCAAATCAGATCACTATATATATACTATAATGAGAACTACTGTATTTTAGCATCCACACCAACAAATGATAAAGTTCAGTTTATTATTATACACGCTGCAGTTAAGTTGTCTGCCACTTTAAATGCTCAAGCTCTTTAAAGTCAGGTGAATTCTGATTGGCTGTTTCTATTGTTCATCAGCTGGAAAATTAATTCCAATTATATTGTCTTTTTAAATGTTAAAAAAAATGAAAATTTATTCTGATGATATTGTTACTCTGTCATTAAATGTTAAATAGCTGCGGTATAGACTCATGTTTAAAATAATTCATATTAATATAGCTTGATACAGCTTTTTCTAAAAAAAAACCCTTTTTCCTCTCATTTTGTTAAACTTAAACGCACAATTCTGTCTTTCTTTGCCTATTTCTCTTCATCTTAGTCCTTTACTCCCTCACTCACTCACACATTCTTTTTGCTCTGTTGTAAGGTAGAAACAGAGAGTTTGCATGATGGCCTTTTTCAGTTTTGTCAACTGAACGGCTACTAGTGAGGGTCAGCAAGTTCTTCTCATGATGAGCCCTCGCCAGGTAATGTTTGTAGAAAATTGTAATCAATATTTATTCATCAAA
Organism: Onychostoma macrolepis; assembly: GCF_012432095.1. Lineage (NCBI taxonomy): Eukaryota > Metazoa > Chordata > Actinopteri > Cypriniformes > Cyprinidae > Onychostoma > Onychostoma macrolepis. The sequence continues at coordinate 27,979,956 of NC_081175.1, forward strand.
TCCTGAATGAACTTAAATATATCTGTCTTAATTTATATGTTTAACCAACAGCAGTAATTAAACATGGGGTCAATAGATATTTTCTTGTTTTACAGCCAAAGTGGAAGACCAAAAACACAAAGAAAATCAATCACAGCAAGCCAGTCAAACCAGTCCTGTTGGGAATGAACATGGTCTTCTTGTGCCCAAACAGAGAAGACTGAGAACTGAAATTTTGCACATTTCCATTGGTATGTACAGTGGGGCAAAAAAGTATTTAGTCAGCCACCAATTGTGCAAGTTCTCCCACTTAAAAAAATGAGAGAGGCCTGTAATTTTCATCATAGATATACCTCAACTATGAGAGACAAAATGAGAAAAAAAAATTCAGAAAATCACATTGTAGGATTTTTAAAGAATTAATTGGTAAATTCCTCGGTAAAATAAGTATTTGGTCACCTACAAACAAGCAAGATGTCTGGCTCTCACAGACCTGTAACTTCTTCTTTAAGAGGCTCCTCTGTCCTCCACTCGTTACCTGTATTAATGGCATCTGTTTTAACTCGTTATCGGTATAAAAGACACCTGTCCAAACCTCAAACAGTCCAACTCCAAACTCCACCATGGCCAAGACCAAAGAGCTGTCAAAGGACACCAGAAACAAAATTGTAGACCAGCACCAGGCTGGGAAGACTGAATCTGCAATAGGTAAGCAGCTTGGTGTGAAGAAATCAACTGTGGGAGCAATTATTAGAAAATGGAAGACATACAAGACCACTGATAATCTCCCTCGATTTGGGGCTCCACGCAAGATCTCACCCCGTGGGGTCAAAATGATCACAAGAACTGTGAGCAAAAATCCCAGAACCACACGGGGGACCTAGTGAATGACCTGCAGAGAGCTGGGACCAAAGTAACAAAGGCTACCATCAGTAACACACTGCTCCGCCAGGGACTCAAATCCTGCAGTGCCAGACGTGTCCCCCTGCTTAAGCCAGTACATGTCCGGCCCGTCTGAAGTTTGCTAGAGAGCATTTGGATGATCCAGAAGAGGATTGGGAGAATGTCATATGGTCAGATGAAACCAAAATAGAACTTTTTGGTAAAAACTCAACTTGTCGTGTTTGGAGGAGAAAGAATGCTGAGTTGTATCCAAAGAACACCATAACTACTGTGAAGCACGGGGGTGGAAACATCATGCTTTGGGGCTGTTTTTCTGCAAAGGGACCAGGACGACTGATCCGTGTAAACGAAAGAATGAATCGGGCCATGTATCGCGAGATTTTGAGTGAAAACCTCCTTCCATCAGCAAGGGCATTGAAGATGAAACGTGGCTGGGTCTTTCAGCATGACAATGATCCCAAACACACCGCCCGGGCAACGAAGGAGTGGCTTCGTAAGAAGTATTTCAAGGTCCTGGAGTGGCCTAGCCAGTCTCCAGATCTCAACCCCATCGAAAATCTTTGGAGGGAGTTGAAAGTCTGTGTTGCCCAGCGACAGCCCCAAAACATTACTGCTCTAGAGGAGATCTGCATGGAGGAATGGGCCAAAATACCAGCAACAGTGTGTGAAAACCTTGTGAAGACTTACAGAAAACATTTGACCTCTGTCATTGCCAACAAAGGATATATAACAAAGTATTGAGATTAAATTTTGTTATTGACCAAATACTTATTTTCCACCATAATTTGCAAATAAATTCTTTAAAAATCCTACAATGTGATTTTCTGGATTTTTTTTTTCTTCTCATTTTGTTTCTCATAGTTGAGGTATACCTATGATGAAAATTACAGGCCTCTCTCATCTTTTTAAGTGGGAGAACTTGCACAATTGGTGGCTGACTAAATACTTTTTTGCCCCACTGTATGTATTCAAGAAATACAGTTAAATGTAGTACAGCATTTGATGTTGATCTCTCAAAGTCAGCAGTTATCATTTTTCACATACACATCTTTTTATCATAGCTCCTAGAATGAGCAAATCAGCTGTGCATCATCTCTGGAATTTGGGAAGGAAATGACACCTGCACCTATTCACCAACACTATTTCTCTGGAGTTATCATTGACTTATTGTTTTGTCTGTTTGTTTGGAGGAGGATGAAGCCAGTTGATGAAGATATCAATTCAGTGGCCACCAAGTGCTGCACTGCTGCCTGAACCCATCAGATATCTGCTGTGAAGACTGCTCTACTGCGACAGCTCAGATGTTACGGCCCATAAAAGAAACTTCACAACTGAACAACTGCAAGATAGTGGTGGAGGGATTTTTTTTTGCCCATACCTCCAACAACATTCAACAGGAATCAATGGAAAGTCCAGTGCAACAATTATACATAATATTATATATTGTTTATTGATTTCCAGCACCCTAAATGATTTTGTTCCTCCAGGACATCCACACCAGGTGGTTTGTGAAGAAAGCACAGAGGACCATCAGACTCCAGCCACCCCAACCATTGGACTGCTTTCACCGTTACCATCAGCAGTACCCGCACCAGCAGACTGCGAGACAAGTTCTTTCCACAAGAATCAGACTGAACTGAACTCCTACCATTAACACCACACACAGTACACCAACCTCTTATGTACTGCACTCTATCACTTACACTGTCTGGACTCTGACTCACTATTATTCTGCACTATATATATCTGCATATAATATAGCTTTAATGTATATATTCAGTATGTGTCATCCATAACGTCATGCTGCAGTTTGCACAAAAGACTTTCACCACCTGTACGTGTTCATGGTATTGTGACAAAGTGATTTGATTTGAATTGGTCACATTTCTTTCGTTCGTCAGTTGTACTGTAATGTGATGGATAACAACTGCAAATTGTTCATGACATTGAAGCAGAAGATTATGATAGGGACATGGACAAGCAAGCAAGAGGAAGAAAACCAGGAGAGATCTGATGAGAAGGAAACTGAATGTGATTCTATAATGCTCAGGACATTTCACCATGCATGCATTTGGGTGGCTTCATCTGATTATCTGATTAATATAATATGGTTTTAAATAACTATTTTTTATTTCTCTTGAATATGATGTTTCTTTATATGCTACTTTAGCTGTTTTTATGCTGTATCCTCCAGTAAAGTATTGCACATGGTGATGGATAATAAAGTATGGTGAATATTCTGTATTAAGGATGGTGTTTGGTACATAAACAATACATATAATTACCATGATTGTTTGAATTAAGACATTATCATTAGGTCATATTAATGACTCCGTTACATTAGGGGAAGGCTGAAAGATGCATTAGAAGAGACTGCATGGACTAAATTGCTACAAGCACTTCATGCATACCTGAGGATGATTTACCAGGGAAAGATCAACATGAATAGTATAATGAAGATGAGCATGTACATTACTGATGTCCAACACTTGAGTAGGACAAAAATGCAATTTTTTTGACAAGAGTTTTACAAATTCAAGGTCTTTTATGCTATGATTCTTGGCAATGCACGAATTGTATGACTTTGCACATAAACTACACACTGTCTGTCTGTACCTTGTCTTACTGAATGACACATTGGCGTAATACTGTAATAGTACAATGAAGTGTCACAATATGTATTGGTTGTTTAATTTGGTGTCTTTGTTTACTGTCAGCACTGTATTCTTGTTCTTGATCTAATTAAATAAATGGAGTCCGTTCCAAATGGCGATTTTTGGGGTCCATTCTTATTCTAACTATGACTTGCCACAACTTACATAATGGCAAGTTGTTGAAAAGACAATCTAAAATAAATTTTCAGACATAAATGCAACTCAACACAGTTTGTTGTCCATGATGAGAATAGATCTGTGTATGTTTTGCAGCCTTCAATCCCCAGGGCCCAGCAGAGACCCCTGGAAGAGCAGAAAATGTAACATTTCAAATGGCTGTAAATCAAAGTCTGATTATAGTATCAAACTGAAAATTGGCAAGACAACTAGTTGTGCTATGTTTACTAAATAATGTTGGACACAGTTTTCAAACATATATGGAAAGGTGGTATAAAGGTGTTTAAAAGTGTAAAATGCCAAATTTCAGCCTGTCTCTTAAATATGTCATAGATGTTTGCACAGTGAACATGTTTAGATATCCCTTTGTTCAAAAAAGATTGTATTTTTCCCCATTTCATTATTAAACATTTTAAACTACATTACCCATAAGCCTCTGCCATTCTATCCATTGAACGCAAAACAACCTATTTGTAGTTCAATGAAGTTATGCTTAGGGTTAGGATCTCGGTAAAGAGGTGATTTCTCACGAAATAGCGAGACTTAATTGTTAACTAAAGGTATTACTGACGCATTAATAACAGCAAAACGTACTTTGCAACATTAAGCGTTTTTTAATTTGGGTTAAAAGATAGTCCAATCACAGTGAGTTCTGCGAGCGCCAAGAGAAGTTCAAAGCCAATGGCAACCCAGTTGAGCAGAGGCGTCACACTTACTTGTCCATATATGGTCATTTTCCAGGTTCTTGTGGTGAATGGACCGATAATAAGATAAAGATTTATTTGTCTCCACTCAATATAAAACTGCAACAACAGATTGCATCGTGTGGTTAACCTAATTCAGCAATAGATTTGTTGATTACAGTGATTTTTTATTAAAAAAAAAAAAATTTTAAACAAGGGTGTAATGGTTTCCATTGTATACATTGTTTACACTAACATTAATTAATATACAATATTTAAACTCAAAGGTTTGCATATACTTTCATTTGCTTACAAAAACTACAACTCTTATAATTATTCAAACAACATCAATTTTGCTTCTGTAACATTTACAGTGTATTTATAGTGTATTAAAGGTATACAATTAATCACCTCTGTATTTCCTGGAAATGGACCCTACAATCTTGCCAGTCATAGATGTGCCAGTTGAACAATAGTAATAATAATAATAATAATAAAAATATGAATCACACACTTTGTAGTCATTTCCCAGTGTTTATTGATGTCAAACGTTTCCAAGACAAACATAGAACAGCATTCTCTCTCTAGTTTGTGTCACTATGAAAAGAAAATGAAAACAAAAAAAAGTAGTTGATTATGAAAATGTATCTGCAAAGACGTAATCAATTACAGTGAAATATAACAACTTAAATCAATGACTGATTGATAAAGTAATTCATGTGTACATGGAAACAAACATGTAACTAAAAAGTATGCAATAGAAGACCCCTTTAAAAAAAACTGTCTAATATTCAAAAAGAAAAAGAGAGTTTGTTTACAGAAAAACGTTATAAGATGCCAAATAATATTTTACAAACTGGAAGTTGAGCCTCCAATTCAAGTCAAGTCAAGTCAAGTTGAGCTTTATTGTCATTCCGCTACATGCGGGGGCATACAGTGGAACGAAATGTCGTGCCTCACAGGACCACGGTGCTACATAAATACAGGCATACAACAATGAAGTAAAACAATATAAACCTATACACAACTATCCTACTGATAGATTTTGACTATAAATATAAATATACTATCTATAAAAAAGTACCTATACAAACTAAAAAATACAAACTATACGAATGCTTCAGATAAATACTGTACATGTGCAAGGAGAAACATTGAGTTCAAGCAGCTGGCTGGGGAACAGTGCAGGATGATTTGTAGTGCATGAGCATGTAAACATACATATATTACTGAGTTCTTTTTGTGGGATTTGTGTACACACAGCAGTGTGTGTGAAAAGTGACTAGTGCGCATAGAGGAGGAGAGTGTGCTACTACAGGTGGTTTGTACAGGCCCACTCACCTGTGTGTAGCACACTTCGAATTGCACGTTACATGTTACAGGAGGTAGGGGGTTTGTATGGGGGTTCAGAGAGTGGCGGGGTGATTTGAGTTCAGGGCTCTCACAGCCTGGGGGAAAAAGCTGTTGAGAGCCCTGGCAATTGAAAAGACATTATTTTTTTTCCCTTTAATGAACAAATCGGCTAAAAATGTATCTCCTGTAATCATTGTTTCCTTCTATTGTGACTATATGCAAGACAAATTAAAATAGTTGATAACAATTATAATTTTATAATTATAAAAGTCATAGTGATAGCGACAGAAGTGCTCACAGTAGAGATGGGAGTGTTGACTGTAGAGGAGAAATTAATACACGTAGACACGCTAAGACTGGAAGCTGGTAGTAAAGGACTGAGAGCAGATGTGAGAGCAGAGAGAGAGACAGAGACGTGGAAGCTTTTGAAAGAGCTGATATTGTGGAGAGCTGAAGGAGTAGTATGTGAGAAATCCTGCAACACAGAAAGAAAGACAATTTATCACATGATGAACAATTAAAATATTGACAACAACAAATGGCAGACAACAACACAACTATAGAGCGTGCTTATAATAAATAGAATGTTATTGTCTGTTGGTGTGGATGCTAAATGGCTCTCATTATAGTTATTGGTGTGAACAGCTTTAAGTGATCTGATTGGCCAAATTAATTGAAGATCTGATTTGTCACGTGACAAGTTAAACTAGCATTTCTTGCTTAGACAGATGTGTTCAATAAAAATCAACACGGACAGAAAGGCAGACTGTGAGATGTGGACAGATATCATGTACTGCTGGAACGGGAAGAGACTGCGCCAATTTGTAAAGATTAATAAAGAATACAACTGACTTAATATAAACGTTATGATACAAACACTCTGACTACTTACAATGGGCACAATCTGCATGAGAGTTGAGGCAAAGGCCAATGACAGCAGGAGTAAAAGTCCTAGAACTTTGTAGGAATACACAGTATATCATATGAATTTGCTGAAATTCTATGGATTATTACTACTTCGGCATAAGACTTTGTTGAGGGCTCTTCCTGATGGGGCCGTGGGATATGTAAAGCAAAGTTTAAGAAACATCAAATGCTGTGCAAAATGTAACTGCAGTAAAGTTCAGTCAAAGGGTTAAGACCAACACAGACGTACCATTGGAAATGTTTGCCTTTGCAGCTTTTGGTCTTCTCCGTAAACACACAAGATGGCCAGATTCATCCCTCTCCACAAACAAGACAAGACAAGAGTTCGACAGGCCTTCCTTTGGTCTTCCTTTTTAGCTGAAACAAAGAAAACAGAAAATGTTGAACCTTTGAAGGACTTTAGCCTCCCTGGCAGCTTCTTCAGGTTCAGCTCTGGGAGCTTCCAGTACAAGTTACCTGATAATATTAGCAGCTTTTTGACATAACCGATCAAAATTCGATTCTGAGCTTTGAAAATGTGCCATGATGAAAAAGAGAAAGGAATAAAGAGAGCAAAAATGTGTAAATTAATTATGAATAACAGTTCAGAAAAATAGGCAAGGAAAAGCTGACAGAGAGAGAGAGAGCGAGAGAGAGAGAGAGAGAGAGAGCTGTTGATAAACAGCTGCTGGACACTAAAGGTTGTTGTAGGAGATGGAGATGTATGTGATCTGAAGAAACTGCAAGACAAAAGAATATTGAATTACATTTTTTTTTACATAAAAGTATTAAAGGCATGGCAAGTTATGTGATTAACTACAAATACCACATTAAAACTACGTTACTGTGGTAAAAACATGGTAAATGTTGTGTTTTTGTGCTTTAACTACAAATAGTACACAGTAAAAACACCGTTACTGTGGTAAAACAAGGTAAGTGTTGTGGATACCGTGTTTTAACTACAAATACCACATTAAAACTATGTTACTGTGGTAAAAACATGGTAAATGTTGTGTTATTGTGCTTTAACTACAAATAGTACACAGTAAAAACAGTTACTGTGGTAAAACAAGGTAAGTGTTGTGGATACTGTGTTTTTAACTACAAATACCACATTAAAACTACGTTACTGTGGTAAAAACATGGTAAATATTGTGTTATGTGCTTTAACTACAAATAGTACACAGTAAAAACACAGTTACTGTGGTAAAACAAGGTAAGTGTTGTGGATACCGTGTTTTAACTACAAATACCACATTAAAACTATGTAACTATGGTAAAAACATGGTAAATGTGTGGACTTTTACATGATCACTTTCCAACCACAGACTAATTTCAAACAAATATCACAATGAAAACTAACTTTATGCTGGCAGGGTCCACTTGAATGATCTGAACGTCAAACATGTTGAAATAATGGGACAAACAGTGTACAGTATCGATTTGAAACACGACATAATTTCATTCATAAATACGGGACGATCGACTAACGTTACTTTACGAGACGGGTGGAAACTCTACCTGTACGTGTCTTGAAGTTATCTAAAATCCATATATTTTTAGCAATAAAACACTTCGAATAGCCGGGAGAATTTAAAACGCAAATAGCAAGCATTTTAAAAGAAACCCACAATGCATTTAGGCGAAAGTATCTGTAGCATCTCCTGTTGCCGGGAGGGGCGCTAATCTAGGGAACGCTCGTATGGGTCGTATTTGAGGATAGTGACAAACGACCTCTACGGTCGTATGAGTTGGAGGACTTGTTGTAAAATGCATGTGACATTTCATCTCTATATTTTACAGAACAAAATGAAGATTGTGATTTACTTTGTAAGTATTAAATATACTAAATACTTGGTTTACAAAACCTGTTCTCACTGGAGAAATGTGCTTTTCTCTTCAGTTTTGTCCATCAGTGGATAATCTGCACAGATATCCGTAAAATAAGCACTTTTTAACTGTTTTTATATATCTGTTACTTTACAGGTCCCCTTCTTAGTCGCGGTAAGTAATATTACAACTTCATTTACATTTTCCTCATGTGGTTCTGTTACTAAAATGAAAAATGACAAATATTAAACAGTAAATATTAACTGCTTTGTTAATAGTTAAGTTTAGATCATGTTAAACTAAATTACAGATCATTAGAATTTGTTCTTTTATTACATTTTTTACTAAATAGCAATTAGAACAGTTAACCACTGTCTACTCATCACCCAAACAGTCCCTTCAGCTGAATAACTGAAACATTACAGGGAAAATTCACCATGCTAGCAAGTAAATGATGACATAATTCTCATTTTTATTTCCGTAATATTGAAGAGCATATTACTTGAACTTAATGAGAGGTTTTTTTTCTTTTAAAAAATTACTTTGAGGCAATTAAAAAATTCAAAATTTAGGGTTTACATTGTGGGACTGAGGTTTATAAAACAAGATCATTACAACATTTCTGTATGAATCCACATTCTTTATTCAGCCATCATATGAAAACCTCATGAAAAAAGCATTTGTATCATGGGAAAAGGAAAGAGATGCTGAAATACAAAAACAACATGCACAAGAGATGATGGCTTTAAAAGAAACATGTAGACTTGAAAGTAATTTAAAGAAAGAAATTGACTCTTTGAGGAAGTTGATGCTGGCCACTATGACACGGTTAAAGAAAGACAAAGACAATCAGAAGCAGAACCAGCAAGGGGCTTCAAGTGCTCAAGAAGATCTGCTGATTAAAGAATGTAGCGACACCACCTTAAAAAACATGTTTTTATCCATCATTGATGATTTTACTGAACGTGAGAATACACTGAAAGAACAGCTGGCGGCTTGTAAAGACACTGTGAGCACCTTGAAGGACATGTATTCATCCATGGTTGATGATTATATTTGTCGTGAGAGTCAGATGAAGAGTGGAAATGAGATGCTCCAAAGACAACTGCAGCAACTCAAACTCAAAGAAAGAGAGTTGGAACAGAAATTTAAGGAAGCTGAGGACAGATTAAGGCTGGAGACCAAAGAGAGAGGAACTGCAAAGAAAGAGCAAGACATCCAAACTACTGAAGAAGAGCATAATCTACACAGTAAAGTGGAGCTAACTTCTCCTGGGTGTAAGTACTGCTGAAGTCAACCAATGTTTGAATGTTGTAGGTTTAGTTAAGCTCTCTTGATTACCCAGTTACGATAATGCGCTCCCAACTTAAGTAAATACAGTACTTGCGCAACAAAAGTACATATTTGCATACTGTACCGCTCACATAATTGACTGTATTGCACAAATGCTGTTGATAGAGTGTTGAAATGTATTGAGTCAGGAAATTATTTCATAGGCCTATCTCATATTTTGTTTTAAAAATATTTTTCAGTGACATTTAAACAAATTTAAATGTCCGTGTTCTTTGTTCTTCTATATTATTAATATCTCAAGCACAATGTGGATATCTAGAAGGAGATTTGTGGAGAAAAGATGAAGATTCACATGACAGTAAATCACTTGAGTTTGGAAAACCTGTGAGACGCAACAGCAACCCATTTGAGCTACCTAATAGTAAGAATTCATTCATTAATCTACATTTTGACAAAGAAAGATTTGCACATTTGGTTTTTAAAACCAAATGAATTTAGGTTATTGTATTTTGGTGACTTTGGAGACCTCTACTGTTAAATGTCATCGTGACAGTGGATAGCTGTACATGGGCATTTGTTGCTGCTGTAAAGCAATCCACCCAAACTTACATAATCCCAGTACAGACATTTGGGACAGAAACAGAAGCCATTTGTCTTATTAGAAATCAGTGTACCATCAGAATAACTTACAACAACCAGCTTACAACAACTCCCAAGAAACTGAAGCATTGCAAGCCCATAATTAATGTGTGGAAGAATATGACTGTTAAAGGCATAGTTTACCCAAAAAATGTAATTCTGTCATCATTTACTGACACACACACACAAGCTTAAAAATATTGTAAATGTCCACGCAGTTGTATATTCCAAGTCAAACTTAAATTCAAACTCTTTTGAATTTAAGTTTGAAAACCCTCCTTTAATGGAAATGAACTGAAAGCAGGAACAGATACATTATTAAAATGAATCTCCTATTGATTTCGATGGAAAAAATAGTCATATCGATTTTAACAACAGGAGGGTGAACTGACATGTTAAACTATTTATTCATTGGCGTTGGTTACAGTAGCTTATTTTCAACAAGACGCTGCTCAGGAAAAGTGAAAAGGTTCATTTAGTACACTCTTAAAAATAAAGGTTCATTATTGGCATTGATGGCTCCATGAAGAACATTCATAGAACCTTTCCATTACACTATTCTTGAAAGTAGAACAAGGTTCTTTTTTAAAACATAGGAGTTACAGAATGGTACTGTACAAGATTCTAACTTAAAGATACCTAAAAATCACTTTAATGTTTTAACATGCAGTTACAAATTAAGCTGGGTTATCAACTCTGTGGCAAAATCCACTTCTGCATTGTGTTGAACAGTTGGTGAGAGAGAGCTACTGTAATACACAATTGCACAATAACAAATTACATTTATCAGCCACCTAAATCATTAAAGCATTATTCTGTGATTGAGGTAATACAGGTTCATCAAGAATAATGTGTTGCAATAAAAAAAGATCTGCTTTAAACTTATGTATGCAAAATTGTGTTTGCCTCCTAGTGACTGGAAGTGATCATGGACCTTTAGACACACTCTGAATGGACAGACTTCAATTGGAGGACTTTCAGTTTCCACGGATATCTCACTTCATCAATGTTCAACAAATGGCTCAAAATGTGATGGTCACATATCAAAAATACATGCATGTGTGAAACTATACAGACCACAAGCTGGAGGAAACAATAAATATGTAGTTCAGTCGTGAAACTCTAGATGGTGCTGGCTGACGGGTTGTTAACATAACTGATGATATTCAGAGAGTTAAACGACTTGGCACAAGCTGATTGGTTCATGCTGCATATGCAGCCAGTGAGCTTACTGCCTTGCATTTATATGGCTAGCTAGCATTCACTTGAGATTCCTGCAGCGCGCTTTCAGAGTTTCTCTGAAACCCTCCACCTTCCCCAGCTCCACCTGTATAGATCTGCTACGGGTTATTTTATATGCTATTTGTGCAGCAGCAGTATGTCTTAAATACTCACAGCACCATATCGCCATATGCATTGGCAGTAGCAAGTTCCTGTACTTGCTTGCAGCAGCAGCAATAATCTACAACTACAGCAATAACCAACAGCAGCAGCAATTCAGCAGCAGCATAGCAGATCTATTCCGCCAAGACCAAATACATTAACATTGTCATATCCATCACCATGCTAAAACCTTCCGAGTTGCCATGATTGAACTGTGGTTTCTGTGCAGCTAAACTGAATTAAATGATGTTATCAGAGCAAAACATGCTTATGATGAAGAGGTCATGCTGAGATAATTATCTAAATCATCTACAGTATATTTCTGTATGTAGTACTGGATGTACATTTGGAAAATCTTCATCATCATCTTACATTGTTTTTACATATGTACAAACATTTAAGAATATTTAAATCTGCTATTAATGTTTCCATAGTGTTAAAGAGTCAAGGAGAAGATTAATTACAAATTATAAATGCATCTGCTAACCCTTACTATCATATTTCTCGGCCATAAATGTACTCCCTGGGGAGTAATGGGATTTACATTGATACTGTAACTTTTTCTTTTTCACACACCTCTTTACATGGTGGTCTCATGGTGTTTGATGCTTGGTACTTTTACATATGTAAATATGCAGGGTTTATGTCGCTTATTGTTGTATCATTGTTACACTTTTGAATGTGGTGTCCATTTGTGTTTTTTATTGCATTTTTATTATCTATTTTAATTTTGCTGTATCACTATTATTATTACGGCCTTCCAATAAGCCGCCGATGTTTGATGGTAGGAGTGAGCAAGTAATTGACGCGTGCAAATTGAATCCATGCACACTGATGTTAAAATGCAAACAGTGTCCTTTGTGCTTCAACCTATAACAATTCTTGTGGCTTTCTTCCTGTGAGCTCTTCTTTGAATTCATGACATACAAATGAGTGTTTCATACCTTGCAGATAGCAAACACATTGTCCATAGTCCATATTATTCCTTGCACAGTTATGCATTTTGCTCAGTCCCAAAACAATACATCCATTTGACCCAATAAGCTAGTGAGCAGGATAACTAGTCGCTGTAAGCACAATCACGGTCAAAAAACAGTTTACTTTCCTGCCACCAAAACATGCTTTCTAATTAACCAGGTGCTCTTAATATACAAAAGGTGTCACAATGCCCCCTCATGGACAAAACACATATTGCTCCAAAATGGCTCCTACACACCGGCCCCTTAATTGATTATGCAGAAAAACATAACAATTACAAATATTTATAAAGGAGCCATAAAAGTTAAAGCAACATATACAGACGTTTGCTCAAACTTTGCAATATTGTTACGCCTCATTCACATTAGTCATTTGTCTCCAATAAAAGGCAAATCTTTCCAACAGGTCGTTCTAAAACGCTACTTTTAGTTTTAATCTTTACTGTACGTACTAGGCCTTTATAGTCTGGAAATGTTTCCAGTATTCTACCAAGTGGCCATGAACCACGAGGGGCAGTAGGATCTAGTACAAGAACAATATCTCCAGGAATAAAACTTTGTCGTTCCTTCGTCCATTTTTGACGTTGTTGTAAGAGAGGTAGATACTCCTGATCCACCTTTTCCAGAAAAGGTCAGCTAAATACTGAACCTGTCTCCATCTTCTTTTCACATATAGGTCTGATTTTTCAAAGAGACCAGGCGGTAAAGCAGGCTTGCCTTTCATAATAAGAAGATGGTTAGGTGTAAGGGCCTCAAGATCATTAGGATCATTAGAAATTTTGGTGATCGGACGGTCATTTAAAATGGATTCCACCTCACACAAAACAGTATGGAATGATTCATCATCCAATACCTGTTGACGAAGTACAGGACAGAGAATATTTCTCACCATACGAATGATCCGTTCCCATGCTCCTCCATAATGGGATCCTGCTGGTGGATTGAAACTCCATTTAACTCCTAACTGAATTAACTCCTTTTCAATTTGCTGTTTATTCCATGCAGAGAGATTCTTTCAATTCTCTGTTAGCACCAGAGAAATTGGTTCCATTGTCTGATCTAATATGAACCACTTGGCCTCTTCGGGCAATAAATCTCCTTAATGCATTTATGCATCCATCAGTATCTAAGGAGTAAGCTACTTCCAAATGTACTGCTCTGGTTGCCATGCAGGTAAAGATTACTCCGTATCTTTTACGCAGCTACGGCCTCTTTTACTACAATGGGACCAAAATAATCAACTCCAGTGTTTGTGAAAGGGGAAGATCAGGGGTAAGTCGTTCAAGAGGAAGATCTGACATCTTCTGATTCCCCGTCTTCCCTCTATTGCGTCTACATACAACACATTTGGAAATAACCTTTCTTGCTGCAGCACTGGCATTTGTAATCCAATATGTTTGTCTTAACTTGGATAACATGTGATTCCTGCCTGAATGTCCTAATTGCTCATGAATGTTACGAAGCAAAAGTTGTGAGATGTGGTGATTCTTACTCAATATAATAGGATGTTTAAACTCAATGGGCATACTTGCCTTCCTGAGTCTTCCTCCTACCCGCAAAAGTTCACCATCCAACACAGGATCCAGTCTATATAGACTGCTATCCCTCTTGATTCCATTAGAACCTCTCTTCAATTGCTCGATTTCAGTTTGAAACTGTTGTTGCTGACTGAAGCAAACAATAACCATTTCAGCTTCAAAAAGATCCTCCAATGACAAAGACTGTCCACCCTGAGTTGCCTTGAACTGGCTCATTTGCACATCTATAATAGATGTGGTAGCATTACAATCCTTTCTGGCTATTAGTTCTTTCCTTTTAAGACATAGCCTTTTCAACAGTTTCTTGACCTTAAGTACCCAAGCGACAGCCACTTTCAGTTTTCTCCATTCCGAAAAATAAGTGATGTAATAATTGGTAGGATTTTGTGCCATTTGCAGAATAACAGAATTTACCTTATGTTCTCGTTTGATCTCTGGATCATCTTCCTGAATACTAGTTTCCTTTTCCATAGATGGTCGATAATCCTTTGCAGTCCAAAGGAAACTAGGTCCCTTAATCCATCTCTTGTTTTGCATAAAGGTTTTGATCTGCATTCCACGTGATGCGTCATCCGCAGGATTCTCCTTTGTAGACATATCTCCACTGTTGAGGTAGTGTCCTGTCTCTTATATAAGAGATTCTGTTTGCCACAAAAGTCTGAAAGCGCCTGTCCTCATTTTTGATGCATTTAAGTACAGTCTGACTGTCAATCCAAAAAACTGAATTCTCCAATAGAAATCGTAGCTCTTTTCTTATCATGTGATCAACTTTCACAGCAAGTACAGCTGCTGTTAGTTCCAAACGAGGAATCGTTATCGGTTTAAGAGGCACCACTCTGGCCTTACCGAGCAAGAATTTCACATGAACTTTATCGTTACAGTCGATCAACTTGAGATAAGTAACCGCACCATATCCTTTTCACATGCATCTGAGAAATGATGTAAACAGGCATGCTTGATTTTTCCAAAGTCTATAGGTTTTATGCATCGGTCCACTTGAAAGTCTACCACCTTATCCAAATCAGAAATCCAACTATTCCACCGTGTTTGAAGTATTGGGGGTATATTCTCATCCCAACTCAGATTCTGCTTACACAATTCCTGTAGAAGTAACTTGGCAGGTAACATAATAGGAGCAAGAAATCCCATAGGATCATAGACAGAACAGACTGTAGACAAAATTCCTCTTGGTGCGTTGTTGGGATTTAAGCTGCATTCCAAATTTAAAACATCAGCTTCTGTACACCACCGAAGACCCAAAGTTCTTTCCACAGGTAACCTATCTTGCTCTAGATCCAAACATTGGATCTCCTTGCTTCTGGATTGCTCTGGAACTGATTGCAACACCTTTCGACTGTTACTGCTCCACTTAGTCAAACAAAAACCACCCCTTTGACAAAGAGCAGTAAGATCCTGTACCATGGCGACTGCTACCTCCTCCGAAGAGACACTCTTTAAACAATCATCCACGTAAAAACTTTCAAGGACTGTTTTGATCACATCTTCTGAAAAGAGTGATTGATTGTCCTTTGCTGTTTGCCTCAATGCATAACATGCACAACTTGGAGAAGATACGGCTCCGAACAGGTGAACTCTCATTCGGTATGTAGACACTTCCTTTTCCAAATCTCCATCAGGCCACCACAGAAATCGGAGCAAATCAACATCCTCTTCCGACACCTTAACCTGATGAAACATAGCTTGAACGTCGGCCATTAAAGCTACCGGCTCCTGCCTGAATCGTATCAGGACTCCTAAAAGTGAATTTGTAAGGTTGGGACCTTGCAAGAGTTGTTTATTGAGGGATGTATCCTTAAATGTTGCCCCACAATCAAATACAACCCTCAATGTTCCTTTCCTTGAATGGAAAACTCCATGATGTGGAACATACCAAACCTTACCATCATCACGATCTAACTGGTCTTCTGGCACTCTCTCAGCATAACCTTTATCCATAACATCAGAAAGGAAACTTGTATATTCCTCACGCAACTGTGGATTCTTTTCAAGTTTCCTTTTCAAACCATTGCATCTTTGCTTTGCGACACACAAGTTGTTAGGTAGTATCACATCATCATTTCGAAAAGGTAACTTAAGACTGTAATGTCCATCTTGTACCTTAAGAGACTTGTCCATTATTTTCAGAAACCTCTGATCCTCCCTGGATAGTTCCTTCTCATCAACATTGTTTTCACTAAAGTCATGATTATACTGATATTGAAGCAATTCCTCAAGCCTTCCAACAGAAATCCTATTGACTGTAACGGAAGGTATACCAGTATTCTTCCCACAGTCACTGTTCCTTTCTGAAGGTCCATTAACTACCCACCCCAATAGGGTTCTCATGGCATATGGTCCATTACCATAGCTATTTATTACCTCCCATGGCTCCAATACTTGGGAAGCATTAGCTCCAATCAATAAATCGACATTAGCCTCAATGTGTGGAACTTTCACTCTGTCAAGGTATGGCCACCTAGATATTTCTTCTTGTGTTATAATGTTGTCTGAGTTGACAGGCATTTCTTTCTGCGTGTACACTTCAGGGAGGAGAAGGAAACGATCACTATTAATTCCACTAATCTCCAAGCCAGTAACAACATTACAAGACACAGACTGCTCTTGTCCCATGGTACGTAGACAAATGTTGATCCTTTTACCTCTGATGTTCAATTTATGTATCAACTGCTCCGAACAAAACGTAGCTGAACTCCCTGGATCTAGAAAAGCATATGTTTGAATCAGTTTGTCTCCTTTGGCTGATTTTACTTGCACTGGAATTATTGACAGAAAGCACCTTTCATTACCGGCCCCTGTATGTCCACAAGTTTGTGCCGACGCTAGACTGCGCTTTTGCCCTTTGTCCTCCACAACTAACTTCTGATGTATGTGCAACACTGAAGGATGTGTCCGACTGCAAACTTCACACACAAGGCGGTTATCACATTCCTTGCTTACATGTCCAGTCTTCAAACAACTGAAGCAAACTCCCTTTCCTTTCAGAAAGTCAAGCTTTTCTCGTTGTGACCTTTTCTCAAAAGCATCACACCTTTCCAAGACATGATTACCAGAACAAAACAAGCAGGATCCTTTATCGTTGATCTTGTACACTGAATAATCTCTCCGTTGTGATGTTACATGCCTCCTTAAACCTGAAGTAGTAACATTGGTAGCGAAACTGTTTCCCTTAAATGTCTTATTTGGTTTCACTACACTTGGTTGTTTGTCCTGAATACATCCAAAGACAGGATCGGATGCCATCTTTGCCTGTCGTTCAATGAAGTCTACGATGTCAGAGAATTTAGCTCTACCTTGGTTCAACTCCATTATCTCACAAGCCTTTTCTCTCCAACGCTCTCTCAATTTGAAAGGTAGCTTCATCACCACAGTTCTCATGTTATTTGGCATGTTAAGCTCTTGCATATAGGAATTATCATCAATAATATTACAGCATGCACGCAGAAACAATGAATATGCATGTAAACCTTGGGCATCCTCATTCCTCAATGATGGCCAACCCAAAGCCCTTTCCATATATGCAGCAGCAATCTTAAACTCATTACCAAATTGCTCCTTCAAGAGCTTCTTGGCTAGTGAATATCCCACTTCTGGATCAAGATGTTCACAACTCTGAACCAGTTCTCTTGATTGTCCGGAAGTAAACTGTTCCAAGAAATACAAACAATCTCTTTTACTGCAAGCCTTTTCCTCAACACAATGTTCAAACGCCTTCATGAATGGTATATAATGAAGTGGTTTTCCATCAAAGACTGGAATCTCTCTTTTGGGAAGAGTGTTACTCTGAGCCTGGTATACCAAGTGTGTAGTCAACTCCTCTTGCCTCTTCAGAATCTCAAATAGAGGTGAATTTTGACTTGGAAGAGAGTCCCCAGCTTCTGATGTTGTCATATTACCTCTATAATGTTGTACCAAGTTACGTGAATCCTGATGTTGGCGAGTACTGCTGTCATGAGTGTTCAGTCCTACTTTATGCTGCATCTTTGTTGACTGTGATGGAATGTTAGAGGTAGCACCAGCTGTACCCACTGATAGACCCATTGGCACACACGCAGTAGCTCGTGGATTTAACATCTTTGATCTTGTTGAATCAAAAATTCCATTTCCTGTCACATCCCTTGATGTTTGCCCCTTTGTTACTTCTTTTCCTTTAGAACAAGAACTACCAGAACGTGAACATTTACTATGGCAGTCAACAGTACTCAAAACAGCAATTTTTGCAGTAGATGCTGCAATTTCAGCATCTAATTCAAGTTGTTCTTTCTGTTTCCTCAATTCCTCCTGCTGTGTTTCAATTGCATGTTTAGTTTTCAATGCCTCGGCCCGCGCCACAAGTGCAGCTCTCTCTGCCTCTGCCTGTACTCGAGCAGATACGGTAGAAGAACCACTGCTGCTTGAACTTTGCCTACTATAGGCAGTACGGCTCTTTGAAACATTTGAAACACTATCTTCTGGGACAACCTCATCGTTAACATTTACATCCATAACCCCTTCAGAAGCTTCATGACATGTTACAGGTGTGGACAACCATACATTTACATGTTCAATAAACTCATTCTTTGGAATCATTTTTGCCTTAAACCATATATCATGTTTCTCAATTTCATTATCAGGCAACAAAGTCAACAAAGATTCATGTGCTTCCTGAGCTTCTAAACATAACCCATTATAGTTTTCAAATACACTTCGTACCTCAGACTCATACTCTTTGTTATCTTGCATTAACCTTTTAATAGTCTCTATCATTTTGCTGGCTTTGTTCAGTTTTGCTTTTCTCAGCGCCTGCAATGAATCAAGCTTTTCCACCAAAGCCTTTACTGTAAGTGTGACTGTCCTTTTTGGCCTTATAGGCTCTTCACTACAAAGCTGTTCATTTGGTGCAGCGGACGTCTCCGCGTTTAAACACTGCTCGTCCATTTTACACACAATATTTACCCCGAGCAAAGAAGAAAATGCTTTTAACCCTTTACTACCAATGCATTGGATTTACACGCAATTTGTGTGCACACAGAAGCAATGGCCATTAAACATTTGTTGCTGTAACAGTACCTTTAAATCCAACGAGAATGCGATGTCCCAGCGGCAACCAAACCACCAGGAATAGTGTAATAAATCCAACACGAATCCATCAGCACCAGCTTAGCTAATCCACCACTTGTGAGTCATGATCAGGTTTCCACAGCGAAATCCAGTGTCCACGAAACAAATCCATACTGCCTTGGAAACTCACGATCCACGAAGCCTCTGTCTCCAAAGTGGCATCCATGTACATGTACGGCTCACTGTCCACTTGTAGTAAGTTCGCTCATCCTTGAAGCAGAATCTCTGTGCAAATGCTCACTTATTTTCAAAGCAATGTTTTTTGACTAATATTACGGCCTTCCAATAAGCCGCCGATGTTTGATGGTAGGAGTGAGCAAGTAATTGACGCGTGCAAATTGAATCCATGCACACTGATGTTAAAATGCAAACAGTGTCCTTTATTGTGCTTCAACCTATAACAATTCTTGTGGCTTTCTTCCTGTGAGCTCTTCTTTGAATTCATGACATACAAATGAGTGTTTCATACCTTGCAGATAGCAAACACATTGTCCATAGTCCATATTATTCCTTGCACAGTTATGCATTTTGCTCAGTCCCAAAACAATACATCCATTTGACCCAATAAGCTAGTGAGCAGGATAACTAGTCGCTGTAAGCACAATCACGGTCAAAAAACAGTTTACTTTCCTGCCACCAAAACATGCTTTCTAATTAACCAGGTGCTCTTAATATACAAAAGGTGTCACAATGCCCCCTCATGGACAAAACACATATTGCTCCAAAATGGCTCCTACAATTATTATTACTATTATTATTTATTTTCATTATCGTTTATACTATAACTGTTTAATTATCATCATCTAAGGCAGTTTGTTCAGGGGTGGTTGGGGAGGGGCTGAAAATGTAAAAAATACAATTTCTGTACAAATAATAGCATTTATCTTTGGAATAAAAAAAATAAATAAATGCATCTGCTTTATGAGTAAATGTAAGAAGAAAAGATGCGTGTGTTCCTTAGATGATTAAACAGCCTTCTTCAAAAGAGTTACATTTACATTACATTTAATTACAATTACAAGTTGATGAGTAGAATGGGGCGTACGATTCCCAAGCACATTGATAAACATCTGCTGTGATTTGTTGAGTGTTGTCTTTTGAACTATACCCAAGATAGTAATGCTCATATTTAGCTTTTATGATGTACAAGTGCTACTAAAAACCATTAAAATGACAGGTGGGCCTAGATTCTATATAATATGCCAACATAGTTTTCTCAACCCTTTGTTGCATAAACTGAAAACAACAAGTTGAGAAAACTCAAAAATCTGCTGAAGCTGGTTGCCTTAAACTTTTAAGTTTTCTCAACCTTTTATTTTTTACAGTGTAATACTGCATTATAAAGAATAAGTATTTCATTCAGAATACTTGCATGAATGCTGGTCCTGGAAGGTTAAAAACTATGTAATGTAGTATTGCCATCGAGTGAAAAATAAAAACACAAAACAAAACTATACTACAAAAAACCAATGGCACTTCTTTAAATATTAAGTAATGGTCTAACAGCACCATCCAGTTAAAATAAAAAAGTATTACATGAACACACTGCATATTTAAAGGGTTAGTTCACCCAAAAATTTAAGTTCTGTCATCATTTACTCACCCTAATGTAGGTGTAAAAAGTACTCAAAAATTTTACTCAAGTGAAAGTACAGATACTTAGTGAAAATTTTACTCAATTAAAAGTACAAGTATCTGGCCAAAAACATACTTGAGTAAAAGTAAAAAAGTACAACTTTAAATTGCACTATTAAAAAAGTAGATCAGATATACAGAAGTTTTGTTAAAGGGAGAAAACAAAACAAAATGCACAGGTCAAACACATACAATATAGTGCAACAACAACATTTAAAATGCAGCACAGTGGAACACACACACACACACACACACAGGGAAAGGGATTAAAAGGAAACTCTATCCTTTCCACCCTCATGCCATCCAATATATATATGACTTTCATTTATCGGATGAACACAAACTCTCTTTGTTTAATGCAAGTGTATGGGGTGTCCAAAAAATGAATATGACAGACAGTAACTCATACACAACCCCTGTTAATGAATCAGTGTATTCTTAAGTGAAAGTATAAATACAAAAAATACAAATACCAATATTTTAAACTTGATAAACATAAATTACAATGTATATAACACAAAACGTTCATTTAAACTGTTTTTTTTTTTTTTTTTTTTTTTAGATTTGTAACATTTAATTTAAAAACAAAAAAAAAAAAAAAACAATCATTCCCACAAAAATATTAAATGTATTTAAATTCTCATCACTGATTTATTTGCACTCAATCTTGTGCATTCAACTAATATATTACACAGCTAATGGCTCTGTCAAAACAGAAGGAATAAAGAATAAACTTTTTGGGGGGAAAACACAACTTTGCTACCTTTTGCTAATTTTGCTTCCTCAGATTGGATAGTGAACTTTTGAAGCCAGACATTTAATTGGAAAGTCACAACTGAAGTAGAAATGTGTGTGTGCTTGAAGCGTGAAAACAATGATCATTGGTTCTCACGTCAAGCATGCACATTTGAACTTCTGTTTACCATATTTATTGTGCATAAGATCAAATAAAAATGTAATGTACTTTTTAAGATGAAATAAATAAGGAGTAAAAAGTACTGTTTTTTTCTCCAGAAATGTAATCAAATAAAAGTACAAGTAACCAGTTTAAATTGCACTTGAATAAAGTACAAATCCCCCAAAATAATACTTAAGTAAAGTAATCAAGTAAAATTACTCAAGTATTTTACACCTCTGCCCTAATGTTTTTACAAACCTTTAGTTTCTTTTCTTCTGCAGATCACAAAAATATATTTTGTGGCCTCAATGTTCTTTAAAATATATTTTGTTTCACAGAAGAAAGGTTTGGAATGGCATAAAGATGCATGACAATTACATTTTTAATTTTGGGTGAACTATCCTTTTAAATATGCAGCGTGTTAATGCAATGTGAAATGTCACTAGATGGTGAAAACGTGTTGTATTACACAAAATATTTCCAAATAAAGGTACTTTTTTATTTCAACAAAGAAATACATAAAAAGAATGCACTTTCTTGTTTTTCTCTTCTATTCTGCAGTTTCACTTCTCCAATTGTGCACTTTTATTCTTCAAATTGTAGCACTGTTAATATTGTTTGGGAAAAATTACTTCTGTTTTTCCTCGTTTGCAGTCTGATAAACAGTTAAATGTCAAATGTAATGTTCTTGTTTTGGTTTTCCACTTGATCTGTATCTTTCATCGCCTGCTAAACCTAAAGTGTTTGATTGTTTCTCAGAATCTGCCAAGAAAGCACTTTTTTTTTTTTTTACATTTTCAGTGCTCCATCTAGTGGACAACATTGTGTAACCATTCTGGTGAAAACCAATGAAAGAATGAGTCAAATAAACTGTGAGTTGACTGAAAGCACGGAAAGAGAAATGATTATCAACAGGATCAAATGACAGAGTCAAACAAACATCAAGCCAAACATCTTCACCGTGACTAAAATCACACATGCAGCAGTCATTCAGTTCATGGATACACTTTGTCATTCTGTCTTTTTTAAGATGGAGAAACTCTTCATTCTTAACAGTAAATCTTAGTCATCGCATCAGTGTAATATATAGAACTTCCTTTTTATTCTCATCACATCTCTAGCAAAACCTCTTGCTTAGATACTCAAACCGATTGGCTTCATTAGTGAATCCAAAGATTACAACATAACCTTTCATCTGGAAATGGCTTCATGCCATAAAAAAAAAACAGATCAAGTCAAATGTGTGATATATATCAATTTATAATATATATATATATATATATAAACAAATATATAACAAAAATTGTAATATATTGTGGTTCTTTTACATTTTACATTTTAATTCAGTGGCAGCTTCTAAATGCCCATTGCTTGTATTTCTTGTGTTTTGTTAAAATGTGTTAAAATCCCAAGGTTTTTTTCCCGTGTCACTCTACCTGTAATCTACAGGTAAGTAACATGATGCAACCTAATGGGTCTTGCCAAAAAAAAACCCTACACGGTAATCTTCATTATATCAGGTCTTTCCGTGAAGGAAAAGAGAAAATGACAATAAAAAATATCAAAAATAACATCTCAAATTGAAGTGTGGCGCCACAGGTTCCTGGAGGAAATTCCATCATACCTGTAAATCTGTCCCCGGATAAACATGGGAAACCCACAACATCTCATTCATACTGTGATGATGCCATTCAATTGCTCTGACCAGCAGGAAGATGATCACAAACAAAAGTTTCCAACTACACAAATCCAGACTATCCTGGGGTTACATGAGCTTTCAGTGCAACTGAAATTACACGGTTTGTTATGTTTTCACCTCCAGCCTTATGAACAAAATCCCCAGATATTATTTACTGTCATAAGACACTTCATCCAAGCCAAAAACATATTACACAAGCCACAGATCTTGAGAAATAGATGAACTTTAAATGAATTAAAATGTCATAACTAACAGATTTCAGCCTGTTCCTCACACAAAGGAAAACTTGCAATATAGTGCATGAGTCTTATACACCGTTATGACATTTTATAGAGATTTTTTGGTTATTTTGAAGTCCTCATTCACTTTATTACATGAAAAGAAAGAAAGGAAGGAAACACACGAGATGTGAGTAAATGATGACACGTTTTCATTTCAATTCAAGAGCAGGATGTTGAAGTGTTTTCAGATGTTTTATCTGAAGAGAATTGTTGGAAACTGATACTAAATTCCTCTAAATCCTCCTCATGTCTTCTCTTGTCAAAATGAAACTTAAACGTCTTGCAAAACACCCAAAGGAGTAAAATTGGGAAGGAAGACTCGTAGTGTTCAGGAGAAACAGACAAGACAAGACCTTTCTTTGGACAAAGTAAGACTTTTGCTATCTATCTATCTATCTATCTATCTCTCTGTCTGTCTGTCTATAATGTAACTTTTGTGAGATTTCCTATTCTGTCGCGTTACTAAAAGCGCCGATGTAAATTCTTCTTATAAATTTATACTTAAATTCCCTTTCTTAGATTTGATTCATGCCGGAAACGAGAGTTTCTGGTGTCATCTGACTTGTTGATTCCAGTGATGGTTTACCGGATTGAGTGATGAGTTAACGGTGCTGTCATTAATTTCTCGGTATCCGTGAATGAAGGGAAACTAGACTCTTTTGAGACTCGCTTTTCTTGCGGGCTTCTCAGATACTTCTGGCAGGCAGCCAATCAGCAGCAGCGAGCTCACGGAAGCACGAGCTTCAAAAGCGTTTTACAGCTGATCCTGTCCTCAGAATCAAAACAAACATCCACAGGTTACAACACCTGCTCATGTGTGGCATTCATCATTAAGTAAGTTACATATCGCGTAGAGTCTGTTCTTTACTAGTAGGTACAGAGCAAATGAATTAATCATGATTTGGGAAGTAGAGTTTCACTATTTGCTTTTGTCATTTTAAAGTTTTATATTTTCAGCCTGGTTGCTGCTGTTGACAGTGAGTGATAACACCTAGGTTTAACATCCTGTGTTTGCTGCATACTTTGATGTATTTTTGCAATATGATGCACTTAAAAAGATGTGGTTTTTGTGTACAGAAATGTTGGTCTCTGATACAGTAAAGTGTGAAATGTCATAGATGTCAACAGTAATGGAATTTTCTAGTGAATATTATTTTTATTTAATTACTTTTTAATGTTTTTATTTTATTTTTATTTTTATTTTTATTTTTTATTATTTTTAGTTATGCTGTTTCTGGAGGTTTAGGAAGCCGAAATTCAGTCATTTTTTCCATTTTTTTTATTCAGTTGTTTCCCTGTTCTTTCATTTATTTATTTATTTATTTATATATATATGTATATATGTGTGTGGACTGATTTCTTTGTTGTCAGATCGCAAGATGCCACTTACATTAGATGTTAGATGTATCATGGCATTAGATGTTGTACCACAGTAACAATTTATTTAGTTAGTGAGATAGTATTTCAGATGTATTTATTTATTTATTCATTCATTCATTCATTATTATTTTAAAATGTGCCATGGACCATGGTAAAACCATGTTTTTGACAGTCTTTGCAGTACCTTGGAGTACCACAGTTATTTTGTAACGGACAGTGCCATATTCTATTCAAATTTTACTATGTAAATCTTTAATTACCTTCTATGCTGTTCATATATACAGACATATTGTACAGTAACCTATTTGTTAGGTGGTTTATACTTCTAGTTCAGATCTACACTCTCAGAAAAAAGGTACAAAACTGTCACTGGGGCAGTACCCTTTCAAAAGGTAATAATATGTACTTTTAAAGTACTATCTACCTTTAAGGTACTAATATTAAGGGGTAATAAGGTACAAAGATATATCTTTTAGCTTTTGTACCTTAAGGGTAATGCCTCAGTGACAGCTTTGTGCCTTGTTTCTGAAAGTGTATGAGTATGAATTTCCTCATTCATGCTAAACTGGATAATCTTTAGAAAACCCATCTGCGTGTTCTTAACTGGATATAACACATTCGTGGTAGATTAGGGCTGATATCCCAGAGGTTGTTGGTTGAAACTCAAAAAAAAAAAAAAAAAGAAAAAGAAGTGAGGTTTGCTTGCCAACCACTTAACTGCCCAAATGTATTCCATATTTATATAAGTGGGTTAAGGTGAGAATGTGGGTGTTTTTTTTTTTTACATCAATAACTCCCTCGATGTTTTTCCTGTGACATGAACTGTAGTAACCTGGGTAAATCAGCTTCAAAGTCACTAGTTTCCTGCTCCTGTGGTGTTGGAAATCAAGTGACGAGTTTCTGATAATATCATCCCTTCCAGTCTTAGTGTGACTGCTTGGATGAAGAAATAAATGTCATTTTATGATCCACACGTCCTGTCCGGATGGTACTTTTTGCATACTACTCAAAAATGTAGTGAATCAGTAACTGGTCCTCTATTAAGGGTTACCAAAAAAATGAATCACATTTTTAGCTCTGTAGAGAAACTTGTAATTTGTATAATTTGTCAATTTATATTTCTCTAATAAATTCATGCATTTCAAACACACTGTAAAAAAAAAAAAAAGTTGAGCCAACTTAAAATTTTAAGGCAACCAGCTTCAGCAGATTTTTGAGTTGTCTAACTTGTCGTTTTAAGTTTATACAACAAAAATGTGAGAATCTCCCACAAAAATAAGTTGAGCAAACTCAAAAATCTGCTGAAGCTGGTAAAAATATTTTTTAAAGTTCGCTCAACTATTTTTTTTTTTACAGTGCAGAAGCATTTAGAGAAGAGGATTTTTTTCACAATATTTATTGACAGATTTATTTTTATTATTTACAGATAATATATGTATCAATACAAATATTTATTTATTTACAGATAATATAATAATTATATATGTACTTACAAATTTTACATTATATTTCTATATATATATATATATATATGTGTGTGTGTGTGTGTGTGTGTGTGTGTGTGTGTGATATCACTCATTATGATACGCATTACATTAAGAACATTTCCTGTCCTTAACATATATACGTCAGAGTTTTACTGATAAGATGCCTCTTATGGAAAGAGAAAGAGATGGACCTTCCTGTGGAAGAAGCGTTGCATTATTTCTCTGCCTGTGTGAAATTTTCTACCTGGGGCTCTTTAGGTTTTGCCCCACGTGTGAATCAGTTCATGAATCATCTATGATGCCTCAGATCTGACTCATATACAGCCATTAAGCAGAATTTGTAACTATTGTTAATGTTTTTTTTTTTTTTGGTCTGGCGGCATTTGTAAATCAAGAAGTACTTTACTGCTGAATCATTGTGGTGCATGACATCAGTGACCAGACGATCAACCTAAACACACACAAACACTTCATAACCGGCTCAGTTTGGGCTTGAGATCAGGAGGATTTCATGTGATATCAGATTGATGTGTTGTGTTTACCTGCAGGGGTCAATGAGGGGGACGCTGGTCGTCGTATTTCAGGCTCTGCTGTGGCCTGTCATCTCAGCATCAGGTATAACTGATATACATTACACTTATCTGTCTGTTTTCTGTTTTAGAAGATTAAAAGATGAAGTTAGAAACTGCTAATCAGTGGTTTATCCTAGACATTAATTAGACTTAATGAAGCAAATGATCTTTCAACTGCTTTAGAGTTTGAGAATAGTTCTCAGTGTTGTTTCAAACTGATGATCTGAACATCAAATGATCTGAACTGCTCTACATTAATTTTATAGCTCTAGAATCTTACTAGATGTGACTCATTTGAGACAAATTTAACACATACAAAACATAACCGAGAGCTCTTTAAGTCTCGTGAGCTGTGAAAAAGCAACATTTGAGCAATAAAAAAAATTCCTTTGATCATTTCACTTCCAGTTTTGAAAAAGTAATTCACACACTCTCAGAAATAAAGGTACAAAAGCTGTCACTGGGGCGGTACCTTTTCAAAAGGTACACTTTTGTACCTATTAGGTTCAAATATGTACACTTTAAGTACTAATGTGTACCTTTAAGGTACCAAAATGGACCCTTTAGGTACAAACATGTACCTTTTGAAAAGGTACCACCCAGTGACAGCGTTTGTGCCTTTATTTCTGAGAGTGTACAGTGGTCCTTAGAAAATGTACCATGGTCATCTTAGTTTCAGCCAAAATGCACTGTTAAAATTTAAATATAATTTCAAAGATAACAATATTAAACAATATATTATAAAATTATTTTCAGTAAATATACTTTCCTCACATTATTTTTTTTTCAAAAGAAATTTACAGTGTAAATAGAAATGCATTTATATTGTCCATAATATATATATATATATATATATATTTATAAAAAAAAATTATTTTTTAGAAATACATTTTGGGTCCTTTGTTTTAGTACACAAAGATTTAGTAAACAAATATTATTGGAGTAGGTTTTACAAGAAAATGCTATTTTAGTCTTTCTACTTCCAATTTTTATCTTTAATCCATTATTTAATTATTTTTTTAAATTCTTTGTAATGCTTTGTAAGATTTACTAGCAATTTCTGAGTGGATCCTAAGTAAATCCTACACCAGATTTGTTTTTTTTGTTTTTTTTTTTCAGCGTAAAACCCACACTAAATTATATTCAATTAGTGTAACAAACTGAAATATGTGACGTTTTGTAAGAAGCCATTTTTTGGAGTTAGAGTAGAAACCCTAACTGTAGGTTACTGTAAATGGTCAATTTTAAGTCAAGCTTTTTTCAAAGTGATCATAGGTGATAATTGTAGTTTTTGAGTGATAACACTAAAGTTTTCTCATAAATCTCATGATATTGAAGTGTGTATGATTATGATGATGATGATGATGTCTCATCCATCCCTGTTATTCTCATCTGTCTTCCTCCAGCCTTGTTCACAGTCGGTTTACAGGAGAGCGTTTACGAGGCAGAGCTACATGGAGATGTCGGACTAGTGTGTTTGTTCTCCAAGGTTAAAAGTCTTTCTGACCTCACTGTCATATGGAGCCGAGTCGAGCCGAAGCCAGCCGTGGATGTGTATCGGCTGGAGAGAGGCACAGAAAATCACAATTACACCAGTGCCATGTTCATAAAGCGCGCACAGCTCATCCACGAGCAGCTGGATGAAAACAGAGCGGTGCTGCACTTGAAAAAGCTCCGGATAAAAGATTCAGGCATGTACCGGTGTATCGTGAAAGAGGGAGATGATGGAGACTACAAGCAAGTCTCGCTCAAGGTTACAGGTGCGTTTGCCTTACAAACAAATTCATAAAGGGAACATGATAGCTGGCAACATTTATGAGATGTCTTTTGGTTGGTTTGCATAGTTAATTAACTGCAGCAATGCATTTTGGGACCCTTAATAAGACTCTTTATGCAGTATGTATAAATAAATGTATGTATATATTATAAATAGTGCTGTCAAACGATTAATCGCATCCAAAAAAAAAAAACGTTTTTGTTTACATTATATGTGTGTGTACTGTGTATATTTATTATTTATATATAAATACACACACATGCATGTATATATTTCAGAAAAATGTTATGTTTGTAAATTAAATATATTTATATATAATATAAATTATATGAATATAAATATATACATGTAAATATTTTCAAAATATATACTGTATGTGTGTGTATTTATAGCACACACACATTATGTAAACAAAAACCTTTATTTTGGATGCGATTAATCGTTTGACAGCACTAATTATAAATGTTTTCTATATATATATATATATATATATATATATATATATATGGATGCATGGAAATAGTGTAATATGGAAGACTGTATCACGCAATGCATTGTGTTTAATTTGAGTTAAATCAGTCTGGATTTTTATCATCTGTTTCTTGACTAATGATTTGATTAGACTGGCATTTGTACAGAACATTTCTGTATATATACTGCACACAGTGCAGTATAATTCATTGAGTTGCAGCTTGCAAATATAAACATTATTGTGCATTTTTAATCCCATTTTGTGTAGAAATGTGTAAACTATTGCTAATCAAATTATTAGTCAAGAAGCAACAGATAAAAATACAGTGGTAGGTCATTCAGGTTGGGTTTGGGAAGTTTTTCTAAAACTTGAACCAGATTGTCCTGGGTGTGAGTTTAACTATATATCTTGTTTATGGTTTCCAGCTCCTTATACTCCTGTAAAGAAAAGCATCATGAAGACAGGTCAGGATGAGGTCGAGCTCTCCTGTGAGTCTCAGGGATTCCCGTCAGCTCAGGTTATCTGGAGCGATGGTCAAAACACAAACCTCACAGAGATGTCCAACAGCACCGTACACTCTACAGAAGAAGATCTCATCCACATCATCAGCAAACTGACCGTGAAACGAGACCTCGTCAATAACTACACCTGCTCTTTCCTCGTGAAGGGTGAAATCCAGCGGATGGCCACCTTTAGCATCCCAAGTGAGTCTCACTGATGTCGGAAAGCTTTGTTAACTAGTATCAGAGCAGATTTGGAGAAATGTAGCATTCCATCACTTGCTCAGCAATGGATCTGCAGTGAATGGGTGCCGTCAGAATGAGAGTCCAAACAGCTGATAAAAACATCACAATAACCCACTAGTAATCCACACCACTCCAGTCCAGCAACATCTTGTGAAGCCAAAATCTGCGTGTTTGTAAGAAACAAATCCATCATGAAGACGTTTTTAACTTCAAACCATTGCTTCTGGGTAAAATGCAAGTTCTCTGTCCATAATATTGTTTTTTCCAGTGAAAAGGTAATCTCATCTGAATCAGGAGAGAAATCTTTACAAGCCAAAACAGCTCTAAACAAACATGTGTGTGGATTTCGATGTGAGAGACAACAGGAGATGGACTTTTTCACTGGAGGAAGCGTTATTATTTTAGGATTATGGACTTGTATTTTAGCTGGAAGCAACTGTTTGAAATTATAACTTCTTAATGTTGGATTTGTTTCTCACAAACACGCAGCTTTTTTCTTCTCAGGATGTTAACTGATGGACTGGAGTGGTGTGGATTATTGTGATGTTTTTATCAGCTGTTTGGACTCTCATTCTGACGGCACCCATTCACTGCAGAGCATCCATTGGTGAGGAAGTGATGGGATATATCTCAAAACTGTGTTTTTGAAGTGGACGGATTTTTTTGCATGGAACAAGTCTTAAACCTAGGCCTAAATGTTTTTTCCTGAATGTATGTAGCACTTATAAGGTCTATCAGTTCATCTCTGTAGGAGTACCAGCCTACAGATTTTCGATTGCTTATGATCTCTGTGAGACGGATTTTCCCCCGGATGTGGGGGCATGTAATATGTAATACGTAGGTGAAGACTTGCACAATAGGAAAACAGATCAGTTTCAAATAAATGCAGAGGAGTGCTTTTGTTGCAATTTTTCCAGCAGACGTTAGTCTCATAAATTATGCAGATAGATTTATTCATATGATGTTTCAGCCTAAAGCAAGTGAGCATCTTTCAATGTCTAAGGAAAGATTTTCTGTTACGTAATAGTTGCACAATATGTCAGGTTTATGGTGTTTGGTCTAATATCTGATTAGATTAGACATGTTTGAAGAAGGGTTATTAATGTTAACTAAAACTAAACCCATTAAAAATGTATTAATTTAAATAAACATTAACTGCAAAAAATAAAAAAAACTCAAATATTTTATTTTAGCTAATTTCAAAGGCAAAATTTATAATTTCCATTTAGTTTAAGTGGATGTACTAAAATAACTTATAATAAATAAACTAAAACAAAACTTGAAAACCTGTATAAAAATGACAAAAACAAAAATTACTAAAACTTTAAAATAAAAAAAAGTTAAATATTAAATAATATTTAATATTAAAATATTAACATAAAATCACATTCAATATATAACAAACTTTAAAAGAATATCAGTTATACTAAAATAACACTGGTTCGAAGTTGCTGTAAAATAGCTTATATATTATACAGTGTATATATATATATATATATATATATATATATATATACATTTGCTATCATATTTCATATCATATCACATTTACAGTCATATATATTTATTTAATTTTTTTTAACAGCAACATTTTTCTCTCTTTACAGATGACATCCTTCCTCACTCTTCTACTCAATATGTGTGGATTGTCGCCGTGGTTGTTGTGCTTTTAGCCATTGTCTTCATCTCTGTCATTCTGCGTAGGAGAAAAAATGGTAATTTACATTGCACATTTATTTACCTTGATTTAAAATGTACCATTATATAGCTAGTTTTTTTTTACATATACCATTTTTTCAAGCATTGTATTATTTGAAGTACCTTAGAGTACCATGCAAATGGTAACATGACATTACCTTACATCTTTAATATTCCAGTTGATTCTATTACTTGTTTACTGTTTGTGTCGGTTCATATGTTGTCTCAATCAGATATGGTGGGCTAGTTTTAGGTGTAACCGGTGTAGATGTGCTTGATTGATTTGTTGTTTAATTTAGAGAGTAGTCATGTGAGTCAACATCATGTGATATTGAACAGTTTGTGAAGAAGGAATCCCCAGTTTATTCAGTATCTGCAGGAAATAGAAACTGGAATTTGTCAGCTGACACAGGTGAAACCTCATTAGTCATTCACACGCTGAGTGACCAGGCACTTTTAAAAAGGCTTGAGCTTAAAAATTCGTAAAAAGCTATTAGTTATCTTGCACATGCACAGATCTGAACTTCTGTCTCTGTGGCAGTATGAAACTAGAACGTAAACAGGAATGACCCAGTGAATTACCCTTAAAACCCTGATACTGACCTATCCAAATATAGTGACTGTTGTTGTATGTCATATTAACATATATCATTTTGGGCTATGTTCATGTAACATACTAACAAAAAAAAAAAATCAAAAAAAAGTATACAATTCTGACTTTTTTCATTAAATTCTGAGTTTAATAGTGAGAAAATCTGAATTGTGAGATATAAACTCACAATTGTGAGAAAAGTAGTCAGAAATATAAACTTGCAATTGTGAGAAAAAAATCAAAATAGTGAGAATTATCAGAAAAATAAATTGCAAAATAATCTATAACTCGCAATTGTGAGATATAAACTCATAATTCTGAGAGCAAAAGTCAGAATTGCAAGATCTAAATTAGCAATAGTGAGAAATTCAGAATTGTGATATATAAACTCGCAATAGTGAGAAAAATGTTGCAAGAATTGCCAGATGTAAACTTACAATTGTGAGAAAAAACCCAAACCATGAGAGATAATCTGACAATTGTCAGAAAAAAAAGTCAGAATTGTAAGATGTAAAGTCACAATTGTCAGAAAAAAAACCAAATTATGAGTTTATAATTTGCAGTTGTGAGGCACAAACTTGCAATAGAGAGGAAAACTGCCTGAATTTGGAGATGTGAACTTGCAATTGTAAGAATAAAGTCTGAATTGTGAGACACAAACTCACAATTGTCAGAAAAAGTATAAATTGCGAGTGTATAACTTGCAATTGTGGGACATAAACTTGTAATTATGAGAAAGAAATTTTAATTGCGATAAATAAGCTTCCAGAACAGGCCGTGATTGATTAGACAGCAGTTTAGTGAGTCAACAGCGGCACGTGACGATTCACACAGATTCCCCTTTTTGTTAATCTTCAGTATCTGCAGGAAAAAGAACCAGGTTTTGTCACAGGTAAATACCGCAAACATTCATGGAAAAGGCTTTAGTTTCTTTTTTTATATATATATATAAAATCTGCTCAGACACTGTCATCATGTACACTGAACATGATGTTTTTACAGTAAGCTTTAAATGTCATCTGACCTTTAATATGAAGCAAAATCGTTCGTCCATTGCATGTCTGTCAACAGCCAATGATCTGATTATAAAATCATTACTATTGCAAAAATGATGTTTCATATCCTTTTTTTATGTGCAACCATTGGTGAATTCCAATAATTTATGATAACAAATGTGTATGTGACCTCTATCTCTATCACATCTATCTTTATCTATTCCCAGGTCAGGAAAACAGACGAAATGAATCACCTAAATGTGCTTTGCTGTTTTCACACTCATCCTCTGCCAAAACTGATTGTGAGTGTTTCAAATTGACATCATTTCCAGCACAGGAACTGTTTATGCTTTTTATGATATGGACGTCAACAAAAAGTTACTGTAAAGGCACTGTAAATATATATATATTGAAAGCATGCATCGATAATATAAAATATGCCAATTTGACTTAAATATGTTATCTTCACATAAATATATTAATGATAAGGTTTAGAGACTTATTGTGATGTATACTGTGTGTGTATATATATATATATATATATATATATATATATATATATATATATATATATATATATATATATATATATATATTATTTATATTTATTTATTCATTCATTCAAACTGTTAACAACATATATTTAGCATGATATGCATATTTATTTATTTATTTGAACCTCCAATATTCTTTGAATTGAAGGGGGACGTGCAATATTCTTTGATTTTTATATTTTTATTTATTATTTTTATTTTTACTTCAACCAGTATTATTTTACTATTACAATTTTATAAATATTTTGAATTGATTATTTTGATTAAAAAAAACATTTTAATTTTAAAGCTTTAGTCATTTTATTTTGTGTTGTCACTTATGAGTATTTATTTATTTATTATTTTTTGGTCTCTGTAGTTTTATCAATTTTTATTTCAGTTTTAGGTAGTTCTGTACAGCAAGTTATATTAAATAGAAAATGATAAATATTGCCTTGGCCAAGTTTAAAATTTTTAGTTTAAAGTTTAGTTTATTTTAAAGTTCTAAATGTTTTTTTATTTCAGTTAAGGTTTATTCTATTCCAAGTAACTAAAACATTCATTTTTATGTTTTTTTGTTTTTGTTTTAGTTAACGATAACCATAACCCTTAACATCCATTAGATTTATTGATCGTATTTCTCTTTCATTCACAGCTTTACTGACTGTGAACGAGGTCAGGCCGCAAACATGTGACATAAACTCAGAAGGTAAAGCATGTTCTGAAATAATAATAATAATAATAATGCAGAGTTAATGATTAAATAATTTATTTTCAGTTCAATAGAAACTGTAAATATGACTATTACCCTTGAGGCCTTTAACCCGGAATGCAACAGCACTGTAATGTACTGTAATCTATCTCGTTTCCTGAAAAGCAAATAAAAAAGTGTCAGAATCTGAAGCACATCTGGAGGTTTCATGTGATTGTGAATCACTGAAGCCTGTTATAAGTTTAGTTAACGTGAGCATTAGTCAAATGGAAAATGTCCTGCATGTCGCTGATCTTGTGACTTAGTTTGTCTTTCATTTGTGCAGATACTGCAGAAAAACCTCCATCTTTGAGGAGCATGCTTATACGACAGTATTCAGAGCTCGACACAAACGCTGAGATGAAAAGCAGACTTGCTTCATATGCACTTCTCAGCAAGTAAGTGATTGATTGACATGAGGGAATTATGAATCTGACACAAACACTTAAACATGTGAAGAGTCACTCATGTGTTGAATCACACACACTGACACATGACAGGAAACTTCCTTAAAAAACAGACCAATTACTGTCCGTAAGAACAATGTATACACACACACACACACACACACACACACACACACACCCTGATTGATGAGCTTACAATGCAGAAAATGATTTAGAAATTTTGTTTTGTCATTTTCCAGTACACTCTCAGAAATAAAGGCACAAACGCTGTCACTGGGGTGGTACCTTTTCAAAAGGTACATGTTTGTACCTAAAGGGTCCATTTTGGTACCTTAAAGGTACATATTAGTACACTGTAGGTACACTTTTGTACCTATTAGGTTCAAATATGTACACTTTAAGTACACTGTAAAAAAAAAGTTGAGAAAACTCAAAAATCTGCTGAAGCTGGTTGCCTTAAAATTTTAAGTTGGCTCAACTTTTTTTTTTTACAGTGTACTTAAAGTGTACATATTTGAACCTAATAGGTACAAAAGTCTACCTTTTGAAAAGGTACCGCCCCAGTGACACCTTTTGTACCTTTATTTCTGAGAGTGTACAAATATATTAACATTCCTAAATCAAGACACAATTAATTGAGATTTAAGATACTGAGTCTTGCTTTTTGAAAAATGATCAAAATTAAACAAGAATAATATCTCTCAGTTGGGAAAGAAGAATTAATTTAATTCAAGGAGAAATAAGATTATTTTTCTCAACCCTTTGACACCCATTAAGTCATAGTAATTTGACTTATAGTAATTTGAATATAGTAATTTAATATTTTTTCTTAATTTATAGACATTTAATGGACATCTAATAGGAAAACAAGATTATATATATATATATATATATATATATTTTTTTTTTTTGCATTGTGAACAATCAGTTTTAGTGTTTTCATGAGACGTCCATTAAGAAATTAAAGGAATTATTGATGACAGTATATTGATTGTTCTAAATAATTCTGAACTGTTAAATGGAGCCAAACCAGTGTATTCTATACATTTTATTTTCTTTATTGCTTTACTTATATTTTTATCAGTATTTAACAGTTTAGTATCATTTAATTTTATGTATTTAATTATTAGTTTGTTTAATATATTTATTTATTTAAAAATATTTTTATTTTATTTATTTATTTAAAAATATTTTTTATTTTATTTATTTTGTTTTAAGTATTTAACAATTTTATATTTCAATTTTAAAGTATTTAAATGTGTATATTCATTTGTTTTTATTTTTAAATGTGTATATATTTATATATTAAAAAATTTCATGTGCTATATAGAGAGAGAGAGAGAGAGAGCACGTTTCCTTTATATGTATATAATATATATATTAGGAAAGTGAGAAAGCCTTAACTGTTTCCAGTGAACTGCTGAAAAACACAGCTCTGGCTGATTGACAAACCACAATAACACACATTGCTCATTGAATTCCTTGTTAAACCACATGATCTCTCCCTCTCGATTCCAGAGAAGGCCAATCTCTAAACATCAGCTCAATCCTGCCTGATAAGAAAGAAACCGTCCTTCTGCTTGGAGAACCAGGCTGCGGGAAAACCAGCGTAGCCCAAACTCTGTCGTCCTGCTGGGCTGAGAGGATCACGACAGACCCCTTCAACATCCGCCGGCTCCATCTGGTTTTCCAGGTGGACTGTGGCAGAGCGAAAGGAGACTTTTTCCAGGTGATAAAATCCAGCATTTCTTATGAAAAACCACTAGACGTGCCTGAGTTCAGAGAGACTCTTCTGGGCTCAACAGACTGTTTGCTCATCCTGGACGGATATCAAGAGGGAAACAAGGACCTGGATGAAACACTCCAATGGTTTCTAACAGAGCGGCAGACGTGCCGGGTGTTAGTCACATCACATCCTGGAAAATGTCCAGCTCTGGAAAAAAATGTCAGGACAGTATTACAACTTATTCAGAAACCGGAAAAGTCTGGATAACGAAATCGGATACATTTCATATTTGCACAGACTATGGTTTTGCAATTTCATGTTGCAACTTCAGCAATGGATGATGGATCTGCCTTTTGTTTCTTGGGAATTCTTTTTATAATCTGACTTTTGATAAAGCAGACTCATCTGGCAGGAGATCAAACCATTTTGCAATACTTGAATTCAGTTGTATTTTTCAAAGACCAAGTACAGGAAAAGAGAAATGAGATCACGGTTATTAAGCCAAACACAAAAAATGGTGTAGAAACAATTTGCGCTCAGAAATCACTGGTGATAATAACAAAGAAACTGCAAGCAACACATTGTCTTAAATGTGAAATACTGAAGTAGAAAAACTGAAATAACATTTTTTAGAGAAACATTTTATTTACACAATCATGTGTACTTCTTATCAGTCAATAATGCATGTGGTTTAACTGTTACAGGAATAAACACAGGTCTTATTTGCATGTTTTCAGCAAAATATAGTTACAAACTAACCATCTTTGACGGATCATTAACTCAGACACTGATCGTGCGAAAATCAACTTCTCTTTTAGATTTACTTCAAACTTTTTGTAACAATGACGCACTTTCGTTTTGTTTATCGATGTAAAATGTGATGATTTTGTTTAAAGAACAAAAAACTGAAAGTGAAAACTTTAGTTTTGATCATTTTAGACTCTTTCAGAATGGTTTGGCTTTTTGTTTGTCTTTTATTTTTACATGTTTGATGGATGCACAGGCATTGCACAAGTCTTTTCATGCAGAGATAGAGTTGTTTCACTTTCATTTTGCTTTGAGTCTGAACTGGATTGACTTACATTTCTGAGAAAACACTCTGCACTCTTAACTGGCAGTAAGATAAAAAAAAAGGAAGTACATGTTTCCCGCAAAGGGAAGCCAAACCAAAAATGTCTGAGTGTCATCTGGTTGCACTTTGGTAGCTATTGTGCTTGTGCAGGATGCCTTTTTAACTTTATGAAAGCATTAAAGAAGAAACAAATTCTGGAGCTCAAACTGATGAAATGATTGCAAGGTTTAAAGCTTCGACAGATAACTGTCTATGAGGGCATATTAAGTTACCAAAAATGAATCATTAAATGAAATGAAAGTGAAAGTCACCACCATACATGCATTACTTTAATCCTTTGATGCATGTAATGTTATATTACAAAGTAATTCAATTGAATACAATCCTTTTTTTCCTAAATGATGAGTTCATCTCTGTGCAATGAAATAGCAGATAATAAATAAAAAACACAGAGGCTGGTCATGGGATTATAATAAAGGGTCAAAGGTCACTGCCCATGATGGTTTGGATATTACATCACATACAGAATAATTAAAATATTTTTAAATATGTGTTCACCATAGATGACACCAGCATCAAGTGTAATTTCTGCCTGATCTGACTCTTAAAAAGTACTTTTTTGTGTGTGTGCAACCCAATGTTGCACCAATAAAAGTTTGTTTTACATGTATTATGTGACATTTCTATATGATTTTTTGTATTCCTGTAATGGTGCCACATCTAGATCAAGTCCATTTCCTTATTATGAGCTGATCGCTTGAGATAATTAGATTTGTTTAGTCATATAAAATAATATTTTGACTCTAATGAAACTTTTAGATGTTACCACTTGAAACACATTTCAGGTTACACAACAATGTAGCCAAACTCGGTTTAGCAGGACAGAAGTGTGTGGGCACAGAGGGATTCCCCATGTCTCCAAACCACTGACATTTCCTAATTCCTAATTCAACAAGACCAAAAAAGGAACAAATGGCGCTTTTGTTGTTCTTTCTGTTTTAAACTATGGTTCTGAAACCACTTGTATGCAAAGTTTGGGAGGGATAAACCCCCCAAACTCCCGGTATTATTTTGTAAACTGAATAAAAATTTCAGGAGTACATTTGTCTAGATGCAACTGTCAATTGCATAAACAAAAATCACCCTCAGGCCATCCAAGATGAAGTTGAGTTTATTTCTTCATCAGATTTGGAGAAATGGAGCATTGCATCACTGTCTCAGCAATGGATGCTCTGCAGTGAATGGGTGCCGTCAGAACGAGAGTCCAAACAGCTGATAAAAACATCACAATAATCCACACCACTCCAGTCCATCAGTTAACATCTTCAGAAGACAAAAGCATGATTAACATGATTTTATCTTTAAACCATCTCTTCTTGCTGACATACAAGTCCATAATCCAATAACACTTCCTCCAGTGAAAAAGTCCATCTCCTGTTGTCTCTCACATCAAAATCCAGACAAATATTTGTTCAGAACTTTTTTGGCTTGTCTGTGCAGTTTTTTCTCCTGATTCAGATGAGATGACTTAAAAGCAATATTATGGACAGAAGCAATGTCAAAGCAAGTTAAAAATGTTTTAATGGATTTGTTTCAAAAAACAGCTTTTTGCCTTATGAGATGTTAATTGCTGGACTGGAGTGGTGTGGATTATTGTGATGTTTTTATCAGCTGTTTGGACTCTCATTCTGACGGCACCCATTCACTGTAGAGGATCCACTGGTGAGACAGTGATGTAATGCTACATTTTCCAAATCTGTTCCCATGAAGAAATATACTCATGTACATTTTAGATAGCCTGAGGTTGAGGACATGTTAAGCCAATTTTATTTTCCAGTGAATATTCTTTTATTGGGTGAAGCTTTCACTTTCCTATTCAATGTTACTGAGTAAAATGATTCATTGTTGTTGATATATTTGCTGATAAGAATGTCCAATGATGCTATTTTTGAACTATTTCCTTCTTTCTTGTCTCTTCACATCTATACCTTAATTTAGTTTTTTATTTCTTCTTTATCACCAGCATGTTACTATAATCAGATTTAACTAGAAGTTTGTTCCTCCTTCTAAGTGCTTGTTTTAGTCACAATATATAATATATTAGTCATTTTGTATTCAGTGTTATCCATGAATTCTTTAATCTGACATGAGACTGAATTCCCCATTTGAAATAATGCACCAGATTCAGACAGTTGATTGTGTTGGCTAACTTCCGGGTTTGCGTTTAGTGGACATCACATTTAACCTCAGGCCTGTTTACGGTCAGATGGGACTCAACGGTGCTTTCCAGCCAACTCATTTCTGACCTCTCTTAACCTCTGGTGGACATGATGAAAGGCAAGCGCTTTCAGCAGGGGAAATAAAAACACATTTATAATTGTTTCTTTAAATATGGACACTTTTGGGCTTTTAGGAAATTCACATTTAAAACAATTTTCACACTCGCACTAGTTTGCACCGGTTAAATTTCTCCACTGACCAACAGTGCACAGACATGCATCGCATAAATAGTCATTTTTACATTTGAAAGTCATCAATATTTCATGATTATAGACTACGCTATTATCTATAATATATTTATATTGTCATAATTTCCCAATGAATCTCCAAATTAATGTATAACGACAGAAAGATAGTATATTTTAAATGTGTTTAATGGCATCTTTTTACTAAGTAGCATATTATTAATGAAGGCCAGTATCATTGATGTCTCTATTAAATGCTTTTTCCCATAAATTATAGCCATTCAACATTTAACAGGCTTTAATAAATATAACATAGGCTATAACACTCGTCACATAAACTATAAATTAAATCTAAACTAATCATTACTCAAGCCATGAAAGTTAACCAGCGAAGAGCAGTGAGTGATTTCTCTCTTTTCTTTGTTCTCTTATTTACATCAATGACACAGACTGCAGCAGGGTTCACTTTAAAAGCTGACGCACATGACGTGGATCTGATACACATCTGGTTTTACTCCCAGCTCTCATTTAGGATGTTTAACTTGTCTAGACTGTGTTTACAAGGTCACTCGCTAAAAACGAGCATTTTACATAACTGTGTTTTTGTCCTTCAGAGCTTCAGAGTGTGTTGCCATAACTTAACTTCTCTTTTGCATCTTATTATGCTTGATAGCATTTACATACTGTACACAGGAAACAATGGATGCTGTGTTAAATATTTTTAACGCGTTAAACTGAAAAAATAAATAAATAAATAAAATAATCGAAAAAATTGACAGCTCATAAACTCCTGGGCAAATAAATCAATTATTAATAGGCCAAGCAAAAAAAAAATTCTAAACATTTAGATTTTAATACCATTTAGCAAGAATTGCATAAACACTGTAGATAAAGTAAGCACGGAGTAGCCTTTCCCTTTGTTTTCTTGAAATGTTTAAGCTCTGTGATAAACTTTGCAGACAGATTTTTACAGGAAGGTGTTCCACTCAATGTTAATGAGACCAAATATCTTTTATAGGGTTGAAATCAGGACTCTGACCAGGGCAAAACATGAGCCTGATGGACTTGTTCTGAATCCACTTCTTGGATTGAAAAATAATATGTGATATTTCCTCTTTCTAATTATTTTCAGTTGTGGGAAGCAAGCCAATATACAGTACATACATTCACACACATACATCTGCCTAGTCATGCTTTGGTAATGAGACTAAATGTTTCCCGGCAGAGTTCAATTACTTAAAAAGAATCTCAAATATATTGTCTTTATGAGGAAGATTAATATCATTTTTATGAGAAGGGCACCCAACCCAACCATTCTCACATAACTGCATTCAAATATGCCCTTAAGAATAAAGCTGCTGAAGAGCCTCTGGATCAATACATAAGGAACAAGGAAACACAAACACAAATGCAACGTGAAGGTGATCTTTCAAATGCTGGAAACTACTTCCTGATTCCTTTTATCAGTGTCTCCCTCCTATTTGATTTTTACTTCCTGGTGAGACAGTTTGCAAATATGTTTTGGGAAACACATCATTCTGTTTATTGTTCTGTAGTTCTCTTCAGTTCTCTTGTTCTGTTCATTTATTCAGCAAAGTGCAAAGATTGTTTTGCATGTCGACTCAAGTGCTGCAAAGAGGAAAAAGATGACAAGCAAAGTTATTAAAAGTTCACTAAATGCATATTATTGTTGCTGTTGTTAAAAATGCGGAATATAAGCATTTCGACCAGTTGTCTCAGACTTTTGGCTTCCACTGTATGTCCTTCCAATAAAAATGATTTTATATCTTCCTTCCCTCCTGCGAGACCACAGGATGTTGGACTGGCTTTATGTTTTTCCTTTCATTGCATAATCATTAACAGGTTTGCAAAGCAGGTGAGTCAGAGAAGGAAGTGACTCTAAGGAAGTATTTTGTTTTTATCCATTAAAAAAAATAGATGCACACAATAATACAAAGAACATACCTGGGTCAATGATGTGACGCTATAATGGATCTTAACCCATAAGAACCCACAGTGACGCCAGTGTCACAAACACTGGTGATTATCTGAAAAGGTCTTTTTAAAGCATAATCCCTCGCTTTCAACTCAGGAAGTCCCTGAGTGACATATAATGAACATCCAGGTTCAGTCATGTGATAATGTGTGCATTTTTGTTGCCATGGCAACATTTCCAAAATGGTGTCCTGTCTGGTTAGCACATGTTGCAGTATCAGCAATTTTTAAAATGCTTGTTTTTGTTACTAAAGGTATGTTTCAACCCATGCAACAATTACAATGTTTTAATAACATATCCTAGATTACTCTTAACCTGATTTTAATACATTTCTTGAACAAATTGATAAAAAACAAGTTACAAAGATTTTGTGGTGACATATGTCACATCAGGCTCTTAACTTTATAAAAGTAGGTGAAATTTTGATGTGATGTATTTGTCACATTAAGAAAAATGGTAAAAATGGTAATGAGCTGCTCAATTAATTTAGCTGATTCAATTATTTTAGTGTTATATATATTCTGCTGCTCATTTCAAAGCATATTTGAACAAATCTATGTGCATGTTTAACATGTTGACCTCCAGTGTGAGGTAGTTATTTATTT
This sequence comes from Onychostoma macrolepis, assembly GCF_012432095.1. Taxonomy (NCBI): domain Eukaryota; kingdom Metazoa; phylum Chordata; class Actinopteri; order Cypriniformes; family Cyprinidae; genus Onychostoma; species Onychostoma macrolepis. Next base: position 28,023,176 of record NC_081175.1, read on the forward strand.
TTATTCAGTTTGCACATTTCCGAGATGTGAAAAAAACAAAAAATCTAAAAATTAATTTCTGGTTAAACCATATACCTGAAAAGGTAGAATTTTGATATGTTACAAAAGAGTTGTTGTAACATTTAATGGTCACAGTTATGTGGTTTTGAAATATGTTGTGGCAAAGCAAATAAAATGCAAAAACTATATTACTTCTGAAAAAGGTTTTTGTTTTATCTTACCAGAAAAGTAATCATTTTGATATATGTTGTGGAAAAGCAAATAAACAGAAAAAACCCTGTTATTTAGCAAAAAAAAAAAAAATGATAAAATTATTTTTTTTCAATTGAGAAATAAACGGCAAATGTGACATATGTGTAACATTACAGATCTTTCACAAGGAGGGGTTGTATTTTTAAAATAACTGCAGAAACGTGTTATAAGTGGTCCATTTGGTCTGTTTTCTATGCCCCATAATTTTCCTATAAGGAGAAATTGGTCCGGGTTCTTATGGGTTAAAATAAGACATTCAATTCATACAGAGAGTGACTTGAATATAAGCTACAACTACAACTCTCTCTAGTGAAAACAAAAACACAGCATGTTTCTGTAATTAAATACGTTAAATAAAGTTAAAGTGAAAGTATGCTGCGCTGTAGCGCTCGATGCGCTGCCACCACCTCGTGGTTAAAAGTGGCACCTACATCAGATAAAGATCCCGTCCTCTTGATCCCGACAACTTGTTTTATGTCATTTAATATTTTTCGAGCATTTTAAATGATATGCATCTCTACAATTATTATTATTTATTTTTTATCAATATAGATGACTGTTATGTCTTATTAAACGTCCCTGCATGTTCCATGTTTATCACACGATGCATCCATAACGTCCTGTGAAAATATATTTATATATGCCTAAATATATTTTCGACGTTTATTTTGAACATGCATGGCTCAATGACGTGATTTATTGTATCCTAAAATAAAGAAGTGAATTAAATGTTCACTTCTTCTGTGATGAGCTTGTTTTCAGTGTAGCTAGTGAAAAAAGCTGCTTTGACGATTCATAAAGTTATTAACTATTCAGCATTTTCAACTGTTCAATTTCAAGTCAAACTAAATATAGTTGAAGTGAAATAACAGCAACTAAAGATAAACACAGAGATTTGCAATTTCAAAGTACTAGGCTATGTTAGAATTATTGCTTTGCATGCAATATTCTCATACTGTCAATACGCAGTCAAAAATGATATAAAAGAGGGGAACTGCAATAAAAAAAAGAGGTGCCACTGCCAGTAATGTTAATGGAATAATAATTGCAGTTACTGCCATGAAATATAAATGAAAGCCCACTTCACATTCCAGCCCATTAGATGGCAGAAATGCACTGTTATTACATTAGAAATCAAAGCAGAAGAAGTGTAGCGCTGGACAACAGCTGAAAGTGCTGTAAGAAACCAGAGGATTTACTGCAGGAGAAACACCTGACATCTGCACGACATGTTAGACAGAGGAGAAGGAGAACATGAGTGACCCAGAGACCTGCAGAGTCAATGAAGATGATCCTGAGCAGCAAACAGGTTAGTGATGAAGAACATTCAGATCACAAACCTTCAGATCTGAAGCATCATCTGACACATTTAAAAAGAAAGAATGACCCTCTAACACTAAAGCATTCTCTATTCTTTTACTTTTCTTTTGACTTGTTTTATTATAATATAGAATAAAAAATAGAGAAGACCCTCTAACACTAGAGTTCCCTATTCTTTTTCTATTCTATCTACTTGTTTTCTTTTTATTTATTATAAAAGCCCTTGCTACATGTACTGTGTTAGGCCAACCAAGACTTGTCACAGTACTTGCATATTATTGCTCTTTTGTTGGTTTTGATTGCTTCTTGTCCTCATTTGTAAGTCGCTAGTTTGGATAAAAGCGTCTGCTAAAGGATTAAATGTAAATGTAAATTATAAGAGCTGTAAAATAACCAATAATATAAGGCAAGAGCTAAAAATAAACTGACATAATGCATATAAATAATAATTATTATTATTATTATAATGCTTGATGCTTAACACATAAAAAAGATAATAAAAACTAGAAATGTTAATCAAGACAAACTCTATATGATTTTTATTTAATTTTTTAAACTTTGAATTTTTATGGTTACAGATTTTTTGTGTATTTCTGCTATGAAATTGTGATATTACAGCATTTGTTCCCCTTGAATTGAATTGTGATTTTTGTGTGTGTGTGTGTGTGTGTCATTTCAGATCTGTTGGAAGTCATTGAATTGGAGGATATGCCTAATCATTTCATAACCGGAGAAAAATCTTCACATGAAAGTAATTTTTCTGAGAAAAGTGCTCCGAGAGCAAGATCTTCCCGTTTTCTCCCCTGCCCTCACTGTGAAAAGAGTTTCTCCCGTAAAGGAGATCTGGACAGACACGTGCGGATCCACACGGGAGAAAAGCCGTTCACCTGCGTTGAGTGCGGGAAGAGCTTCACACTGGCGGACGGACTCAGAAAACACCTGCGCTCTCACTCCGGAGTCAGATCCTTTCACTGCCATCAGTGTGGAAAGACCTTTATTTTGCCGTCACACCTGAAAAGACACATGATCATTCATGCAGATTTCAAACCATACTTGTGTTCTCTCTGCGGAAAGAGTTTTTCTCAGCTGGACTGTTTGAAAAAGCATCAGAACACACACAGCGGAGCCAGACCTCACGTGTGCTTCGAGTGTGGGAACGCTTTTAATTCAGCTGACACTTTGAAACGGCACCGCAGGATTCACACCGGAGAGAAACCGTACTCCTGCTCCGAGTGTGGCAAGAGTTTCGCTCAGTCCGGACACCTGAGACAACACGAGAGGGTTCATACGGGACAGAAGCCGTACTACTGCTCGCTTTGTGGAAGGAGTTTCAGCACAGCAAGGAATCTACCGGCTCATATGAAAAAACATCGACCTGACACGTATCAGATAAACCAAGATGATGAAAACTGATGCAGTGAGATCGGAAAAATACTTCATTGCACTGAAATCACACAGGATTATTCTATATGTGCTGCATGTCTGTAAACTAAGAGTGTTAGAAATTTATTCATGCAGGCAACTGTTACAGCATACAAAAACCAGTCTTAAGTGTCAATTTTTCGAAATTGAGATTTATACAGCATCTGAAAGCTGAATAAATATAATTTCCATTGATGTATGGTTTGTTAGGATCGGACAATATTTGGCTGAGATACAACTATTTGAAAATCTGGAATCTGAGGGTGCAAAAAAAATCTAAATATTGAGAAAATCTCCTTTAAATTTGTCCAAATGAATTCTTAGCAATGCATATTACTAATCAAAAACGACGTTTTGATATATTTACAGTAGTAAATTTACAAAATATCTTCATGGAACATGATCTTTACTTAATATCCTAATGATTTTTGGCATAAAAGAAAAATCTATAATTTTGACCCATACAGTGTATTTTTGGCTATTGCTACAAATATACCCCAGCGACTTAAGACTGGTTTTGTGGTCCAGGGTCACATATATTATCACATTAATAAGTAGATAAGGTCAGTTTGGTTATTTTAGAGAGAGAAAAATATTTAATTTAGCTTTATTGTCACAAAGTGGAAAACCAATTTTTCAGTTCAGACTATATGGTAGTATTTCCCTATTTAAAATGTATAAATTTATTTATTTAAATTAATAGGCCTAATACTTTATCATCATAACAGAAGTCAAGCTTTCTTAAAGTTTTAGCAATATTTATTTAAGGTTATATTATTGGAAGTCAGTGGTTATTTTAAAGTTTTTTATTTGTTTATTTTTTTCTGTGCATAAAGTACTAAAATATTAACTGTGAATAATTTGTTGTGTTGTGTTGTGATGATATTTGCTGGTCAAGGTCATTATTAGAAATTAGATTTTTTTTTATTGTCAGCCCTGGAATATTGAAGTCCATATAATTTTTTCTTCTGAAAATGTCTCAAACAATTTGTAAGTAAACTATTTAAAACAAAAAGCTTTTTACAAATATTTTTTAAATTATAGAACATATAATCGTGTTTATTATTATTTATATGATATATTATTTTCTAAATATAAAAAAAAATACACTTAATTTACATTTGGCACATACTTTTATCCAAAGCAGTATTATTTTATTATCATTGAGATACGAAAGTTATAGTTGTTTTAATATTTTGAATAATTTTTCATATTTTATATGATCAATTTTCCATCTTTATTTTTACATTTTAGTATTTTTGTTGTGATTTTGTAATTTTTTATTAGCTGTTTTTAATATGTGTATATATATATTTTTCTGTTTTAGTTAATACATCAAGGCGAACTAAATAAAAATGATAAACTTTTGGCGACAAGCTGAAATAAAGTAAGTTTAATCTTTCTTTATCTGTACCTGTGCTGCTTTTGCCCAGAAAGACTGAAAGTCACGTTTTTTTTTTTTTTTTTTTTATTAAACTTCAATAAACACAGTCAAAGCACAGTTAGGACTACAGTAATACACATAAAACACACTCAAAAACATATATACAAGTGAAACAGTCACGTGGGTTTCAGCTGACTGAGACGTCGAACGTCATAGATCACGTGTTCATGGCTTCGAATCTTCGGCGTCGAATGTAAACATCAATTCTTTCGAATCTTTTCAAAACGCGTTCGATTTCCGAAAGCCGAGCTCCAGCTGCGCGCGGACTCTTTCCCGACAGTCTGCGATGCGCGTCAGTGAAGTGTGGACACGGAGGCGCACAGCAAGGGAAGGCGCTGTTTGGGACAGGCCCGCAGATTAAATGCTGGAGAACATTTTCCTCCTTCCAGCATGAGAAGAAGACGCGTCTCAAACAGGAGTTCCTAATGACATCCTGCTGTAAAGATGGAGTTTATTAAAGAGGAGAATGAGTACATGTGTGATCCAGAACCCTGCAGAATTAAACAAGAAGATAATGAGGAACAAATAGGTTATTATTGGTTCTTTATTAATGACTGCTGAGCAGATTTACTGGCTGTAGGTAACGTTACAAAAAAAAAATTGAAGCTGTCAAATTATGTAAATAATAGTAATTGTTATTATTAATAATAACTATTATTACATATAGAATATTATCATTATTGTAATAGTATTATATAACTTATAATTTGTCTGCTAATATTAATAATAATGGTAATATTGTTCATAAAACTTTATTATTATTAGTAGTAATTAATTAATTTTTTAAAATTAAATTTATATAAGATTTGACAGCTTCCAGTGTTTTTGTAATGTAAATATATATTTCTATTTATTTTAATACCACAAATGTTACATAAAATGTAAAAAAAAAAAAAAAAAAAACATCAATGGTTTATCTGCCGGTACATTTTGTTGTTGTTATTATGTCATTTATAATTTAACAGCTAATATTAATAATAAAGAAGAATTGTACATAACATTAGAATTAAATAGATTATACTAAATATATAACATAAGGATTAATCTTTTAAAGGCCTTCCTGTCATTAAATGTTATTATTTAATTCATCATTTGATAGCTAATATTAATAATAATAAGAAGAAGATAGCATCAGTATTATTATTATTAGTGCGGTCAAACGATTAATTGTGATTAAACGCATCCAAAATAAAAGTTTTTGTTTACATAATATATGTGTGTGCTGTTTATATTTATTATGTATATATACACACACATGCATGTATATATAAAAAAAAAAAAAAGGTTATGTTTATATATTAAATATATTTATAATATAAACTATATAAATATAGACATGTTAATTCATGTAAATATTTTCAAAGTACATACTGTATGAATGTTTATATTTATATATACATAATAAATACACACAGAACACACATATTATGCAAACAAAAACTTTTATTTTGGATGCAATTAATCGCGATTAATCTTTTGACAGCACTAATTATTATTATAGAATTTGACAGTTTCCTGGTGTATTTGTACATTATAGAATTATATAATATTAAAATAAAACCTAAAAAGAAATATTTGAATGGCCATCCGACCTTTAAATTCACCTTTAATTGTTCCGTCTTTATTTGATCGTTTACATTTCACAACTGTTCTTCTTAAATTGAATTTATCAATTTTGTGTCTTCATTTTAGACCTGATGGAAGCGAATGAAGTGGAGGAGAAACAGCATCACTTCACAACTGGAGACAAAACAGGAGGCAAAAATTATTTCATCTGCCCGCAGTGCGGAAAGAGTTTCCCGCATAAAGGAGATCTTAATAAACACTTACGGATCCACACCGGAGAGAGACCGTTCATGTGCATTCAGTGTGGAAAGAGCTTCACGCAGAAAGCAAACCTTAACAGACACCTGCGCGTTCACTCTGGAGAAAGACCCTTCATGTGCCCTCAATGCGGACGGAGCTTCACGTCCACCAGCATCCTCAAACACCATCTGCGCTCTCACTCCGGAGTGAAGTCGTTCAGCTGCGATCAGTGCGATAAGAAGTTTATTTTAGCCAAACTGTTGAAAAGACATCTGAAGATGCATGCAAACCAGAAGCCGCACTTGTGCTCTTTCTGCGGGAAGAGTTTTTCACAATTGGACTATTTTAACGAGCATCAGAAAATGCATATCGGTGGGAGACCTCATAAATGCTCTGAGTGCGGAAATGCCTTTAATACGGCCGATTCCTTGAGACGACACCAGAGGATTCATACCGGAGAGAAACCGTACATTTGTTCGCATTGTGGAAAGGGTTTCATTCAGTCGGGACATTTGAGAGCACATGAGAGACTGCATACGGGAGAGAAGCCGTATCAGTGCTATTTATGTGAGAAGAGCTTCACGCATTCAAGTAAACTGTTGATTCATGTTAGAAAGCGTTGCCCAAAGTTGTCACTGTGAGCAAAGTTTATGCTCACGTCCATCCCTTTAAAGGAATTTGCTGAAAATATACTCACTCTCAGGGCATTCAAGATGTAGATGAGTTTGTTTCTTCATGAGAAATGTAGCATTGCATCACTGTCTCAGCAATGTGAATGGGTGCCGTCAGAATGAGAGTCCAAACAGCTGATAAAAACATCACAATAATCCACACCACTCCAGTCCATCTATTAATGTCTTATGAAGAGAAAAGCTGCATGTTTGTGAGAAACAAATCCAGCATTAAGGCGTTTTTAACTTCAAACCATCTCTTTTTATCCAAAAATGCAAGTCTGTAATCCATAGTAATGCTTCGTCCAGTCCATCTTCTGTTGTCTCTTACATCAAAATTCACACACATATTTGTGTAGAGCTGTTTTGGACTGTAAATGTGTTTGATCTGTGCAGATTACTCTCCTGATTCAGACCAGACACCTTTTTTTACTAGAAAGCAATATGTGACCATGGACCACAAAACCAGTCATGAGGTTAAATCTTTTGAAATTGAGATTTTTCATCATCGGAAATCTGGATAAATAAGCTTTCCACTGATGTATGGTTTGTTAGGATAGGACAATATAGGGAGCAAAAAAAAATCTAAATATTGAGAAAATCGCCTTTAAAGTTGTCCAAATGAAGTTCTTAGCAATGCATATTACTAATAAAAAATTAAGTTTTGATATATATATTTATATAAAAAAAAAAAATCGATCATTTTGACCCATACAATGTATTGTACAAATATACCTGTGCTACTTATGACTGCTTTTGTGCTCCAGGGTCACACATTATTGACAGAGGACTTGTATTTTACCCAGATGCAAGTTCAAAACACCTTAATGATAGACTTGTTTCTTACAAACACGCAGCTTTTGCTTCTCAAGTCGTTAACTGATGGACTGGAGTGTGGATTACTGTGATGTTTTTATCAGGTGTTTGGATTCTGACGGCACCCATTCACTGCAGATCATCCATTGCTGAGACAGTGATGTAATGCATTTTGATGGGTTTGTGGGGAAACTTTTCATTCCATTTGTCAATCAAAAGCAACAGTAGACTATTAAATCTGCATCTTTAACAGCTTAATTTAGTTAGTCTAGTTGCAGAAAGCTGATGCACTGAGATTGAGACGGTCTTCTGTTGCACTGAAACCCGTCCGTTTCGTCTCACAGCATGTGGAAATATAAGCCAGGTGTTTTGCTGTTTCTATAAATGTTCATTTTTCTGTCACACACAGATGTAAATGGCCATAATGCTTTTCCAAAGTTGTGAATTTAAATCTAAAGTACATATTTTTGTGTAGACTTTTATATTTACAATGCATACAAATTAAATGCGTTTTGGTTTAAATCAAAAGTACATTTACTTTCATGCATTAGGCAGATTCTTGTTCCGTGAACGATGTATAAATAATGTGTTTGTGCCCATGTTTTTGTAAATGTTTTTAAACACCAGATATCTTTGAACAAATGCTCCTTCAATGTTATTGGAAGAACGCTTTTTAATGAGTTTTCTAGAACCTTGTGACAACATTCTGACAACACTCCGTCAGCTGGATAGCAAGTAATTAATGTTGATGTCAATGATGGTTTAATTTAGATTGATGGTTTTTTTTGTTTTGTTTTTTAATGTATACATCATCTCAAAATATGGACTTTCAAAAACAAAAAGAAAATCTGAAAACTGGACTTTGTGGAAGTGCGTTGGAAAATACCTATATTACAGCTGCCACCTAGTGGTTAAAATATGAACATGTTCAACAATATGATAAAATAAATAAATAAAAATTATTACACTAAATAAAGCTCATAAGTACAAAGATTTAGACATTATATTTAGAAGTCAGTGTTCAGATCAGCTATGAATTATTATTTTTATTTATAATACATCATGTGCAAAGCAACCTCCCTCACACTCTTTTTTTTTTTTTTTGCATTCATCACAGGCACCCAAATCATATATTAAAATGTAACTGGTTCCCTTTTTTTTAAACTAACATTTATATATTTCAAATATCCCTTTGCAATAACAAGTTTATGCAAGTACGTGCATATAGAAACCACAACTGTACATGCAATAACAACTGTAGTTTATTTTAGACTCTGCTTAAAATGCAGGATTTTAATGCACATAATGTTATAATGGGGAATAAATATAAGGAAATAATCACCACTCATATACAAACTTCATTCTCTTCCACTCCAGTACAGTAGATGGCGGACTGTTTAGTTAGAAATCCGTCAGTACTCCATCAATAGAAGAAAAGAATGGCTCCTTAAACACAGGAGATCTTTGTCAAATCTTCAGCTGGAGTCTAACGTGAGTTGGTTTTCTATGTTTTAACAGTTCAAGATTGTGATGATACTCATAACTGGTGCGCGCGGTTGGTATTTACAACAGAATTGCTGCAGTATAAACAGTGCTGCTGTCTGTTGTTATGAACATGTACCGTTATAGGAATAGGTGTAGTTAAAGTTAAATTAAATATTTTTTTTATTTTTTATAATTTGAGTATACATTATAAATAATATTACTGTGATTATTTTATATTAGAAAATTATATTGTATTTGTTATATTATTTAATATTCGTTTATTGTTATGTTATTATTGTTTATGTTTAGGCTAATTGCTATTTTTTTAATCTCACAATTCTGACTTTTTTTTCCCCTCTGAATTTTATAAGAAGGTTTATATCTCGTATTTCTGTGGGAGAAAAAACTGAATTGTGAGATTAAAAAAAAAAAAAAAAAAATCACCATGGGCTTATTTTATTTTTAATTCAGTGGCAGAAATAAACTAAATTGGGTAATCAGAATTCAGAGGATAAAGTCAGGATTAAGAAATGTTAACATGCAATTACGAGATTATAACTTGAAACTGCGAGATATAAACTCACAATTATGAGAAATAAGTCTTGCAATGGCAAGAAAAAAAGTCACAATTGTAAGGTAAAATAACACAATTAGCTTTTTAAATGTATTTATTCCTTGGCGGAAACAAGTTTCCATAGAATTGCGACGTTTGATTTGGAGAATGCATTGATATTGTATTGATTTTTGTTTATTAATCTGGGTATTTACTCATTCTTTTAGAAAGTGGCTTGCATTACTCTTTGTAAATGCTGTAAACTTTTGTGCATGACTCTTTCTGTTTTCCAAAAGTTAATGCAAAATTTACCAGTCATGTGAGTTAAAATGAACTGAATCTTCCTACAGATGATGAAGAAGAAATGTTTCCAAAAAGCAAGAGAAATTGACCAATTGATCAATTTTTAATAATGTTACTTTCCAGTTTTGTTACGCATTTGTCCATTTTGACGAATCATGACAGTCTAATGTGTTTATTTTAGAAGTCATGGAACTGAACGAAGTGAAGGAGAAACTCAAGAAGAAACCAAAACAAGAATCGTTTAGTTCCTCCCAAAAAAGATCTCAAAGAAATCCCAAAAATACTCGCACCTGCCCTCATTGTGGAAAGAGTTTTATGCGTAACGAACACCTCAAAATGCACCTGCTGATTCACACCGGAGAGAAGCCCTTCACGTGCCTTCAGTGCGGACGAAGCTTCAGATGTAAAGGAGACCTGACGAAACACACCAGGATCCACACCGGAGAGCGTCCGTATGCGTGTCCTCAGTGTGGAAAGAGCTTCCCGAGCGCATACGTCCTCAAAAACCATCAGCTCCTCCACTCTGGAGTGAGATCTTTTAGCTGTGATCAGTGCGAGAAAACGTTCATCCTGGCCACGCACCTACAGAGACATTTGAAAATCCATACCGATAGGAAGCCTTGCTTGTGTTCGCTCTGCGGCAAGAGGTTTTTTCATTTAAAGGAGCACCAGAAGATGCACGCCGCTGTGAGAGATCATCTGTGCTTTGAGTGTGAGAAGAGCTTTACCTCCGCCAAATCACTCAAACAGCATCAAATGATTCACACTGGAGAGAAACCATATAAGTGCACACGCTGTGAAAAGAGATTCACTCAGTCAGGAACCCTGAAAGATCATGAGAGAGTTCATACTGGAGAAAAGCCGTATCAGTGCTCTTCATGCGGGAGGAACTTCAGCAGATCAAGTAATCTACAAACTCACATGAGAAAGCGTTGCCAGAGTTCATCTTCACATCGTAAACAGTTTGAAATTCAGATTAAGTCAAAGATGGAATAACATTTTTCCATGCTTTAGATGCTTTAGAAAGTAAAAATAGTATGAGACTGTGTGTGTGTGTGTGTGTGTGTGTGTGTGTACCAGTTTTTCTATTCAGGTGGGGACTTAAACCTGAACACACACACAGACTCATGGGGACTCGTGTCACGGTGGGGACCTAAATTGAGGTCTCCACGGGTAAACAAGCTAATAAATCACACAGAATTAAGTTTTTTGAAAATCTAAAAATGCCTGTAGTTTGCTGTAAGGGGTAGGTTTAGGTGAAGGGTTGGTGTAGGGTGATAGAATATACGGTCTGTACTGTAGAAAAAGCATTGCACCTATGGAGAGTCCCCACAAGGATAGCAAACCAGACGTGTGTGTGTAACATTTTATTTAGGTGTGTAACCTTTCTGGCATGCAATATTTTAAAATAATGATCTTCTGAAAGTTAAAGTAATTTAGAAAATACTGAAATCACCAAGCCAGTATTGCATATGCATCAAATGAGTTTTAATATTGCATTTAAATGTATATTTTAGCAAACTGTTCCTTAACTAAAGGTGAAGATGAATAAATGTTTTCTCCAAAACTTTTGTTTTTTTTACATTCCATTACTGACTATAAAACAAAAATAATGTGATTATATGCCATCATATCTGTCTGCACCATTAAAGTTCCAGTTAAGAAATGACTCCCCTGTTTCTGCTTCATATTGAATTATCTTGCACCTGTACACCCAGCTTCTTCTGGCATTGTAGTTATGTCAAAAAGTTATGGTATGTCTTTGTGTTCATCAAAGAAAAGATACTCTTTAATTTTAATTTGCATTTTGAAAATGTGGTTCCTAATATTGTAATTATGATCATGTGACTAACAATTAATCTGTGTATTTTATTATTTAATTGGAAAATAATTTTTGTACTATCCAACAGCATGTCTGTGATTGTAATTTTCTTTTTTCTCTTTCTGGTTCCCCTGGATTCATATTGCCTGTTGTATTGTTTTGTTTAAAGCATAATAAAATAAAAAATCTTGCACCAGTACATAGCCTAATCTAAGTTGACAATAGTTGGGCAGTGCCATAGATGTTCCTCAAGAGGGCACCTTTGGTTTTGATTTCGTGAGCTGCAGAACCAAATGGATGAAATTGGACCTCATGGGTGGAGTTATGTTTAGCTATAGGGTTAAGGTTAGGGTTAGGTTGTGGTTAGTTTGTCTAGTTCCACCCATTGGCTCTGCAGTGAGCAGCCTCTCTTTGAATCCATCTTGGTTCTGCTTTAAAACTGCTGTTTATCAGACCGTGAGTATCATACATTTATTTTATTATATATCGGGAGAATTGTAAATCTTATGTATGTATACATATGCATTGAACTCGAACAGTGTTCGATTCCCGAAAGAATGAGTCTTAAGAGTCGGTTCATTTTAGTGAATCAAAAACAATTACTGTTACTGCGGTTACTGAAATAATCTTTAGTCTCATATTGAATCCTAATAAATTACTTTCCTCGTGTCTGACTAAGAAGTAACCAGTTTCTCCAAGTTTTCGACTAGTTGTTCACAAGACAATGTGTAAAGATTTAATTGGTTCTGTTTGAGCAAAATAGGCTACTTAATGATTGAGCTCGTTTGTTTAACATTGGAAATCTGAGTAGGAATGCTTTTCTCCATCCATATGCTGAACAAATTAATTTTCTTAGTCTGACTGTTAGGAGGTGATACACTAGGCTTGGATTCATTTTATCTACAGCCACTTGCATCGTGTAGTCATGAGAAAAATTACTTATGTTTACAAGTAATCATAGGGTTTCAACATTGCCAAGAATTAGCCATTAAAAACATATTAAATAACATTCATACATTGTATTTTAAATATCTAATATAATTTTAAATATTCATATTTTTATACGTTCCTATATTTTAAATATCTATTTCCAGAATATTTTTTATAGCAAGGACTTTTTGATAGTACAGTGCAATACTTTTCCTCAAACTGTGCATTAAATAAGAACATAACATGATTCCAGTCCAGATGGCAGACTAAGTTAGTTTAGACCTATTTGTTGGTCAGGATCCGTGAGGGTCAAGGGTCACATGTGGCTGGAAATGGGAAAGAACACACCAGTCAGCAGCAGAACAGAATTCTTCAAATGTTTCTTCAAAAGTCATTCTCATATTACAGTGACTGCTGTGAAATTGAGACAATTTTACCAAACATTATGCCTAACATAAAGGGGGGAAACAACAGATTCACAAAATAAATCATATGCGGTATATACTGTAGTGAACTTTCAGTAAAAACCTTCTGGGACCGGTTGCATTAACTGCTTAGTCTTAAAAATGTATGCTTTTAAAGTCAATTACAAAACGGTTGATTGGCCCAATTTTAATTGTAAAAGCAAGACTAATTACCTTTTGGCTAACTGTTTATGCAGCTGGTTCTTGGTGGGGGAGGGGTGTTTTTGGAGTTTCTCCAGGTGCCTTTTTTCATTTCAGCCATGTGAACGTTTTGAACTATCATGGTTCATGAAATGACTCTAAATCTAATGTTTTCCAGCTGTGTGTACATTCATTTTATTTGTTGGGATGTATTCATATCTGACTATCTGTTGTTTGTGTATTGAGCTCAACCATTGTGCAATTCCTGAAAAAATGACTCTTAAAAGTAAGAAACAAATCAAAAACAATCAGTAACCATAGCAGTTACAGAATCAAATTTGCTCTGAATGTCTCTAATTTTCACACATTGACTCATCTTATTGATGTCAGATTTGCAGCAATCAGCCCTGAGGTATGGATTATTTTAAATTACTGTTTGATCAAAACACTTAAAGCTGGATGATTGAGAGTGATTGTAAGTGTTTGAGCATCTGCTAAATGAGCTCCATTGACTCCTTCAGTGAAGCCGTTCATGAGAGTTTTAATGCTGGGGAATATTCCCATCTTCCCACAGCTGAAGAAGAAGCAAGCAGGAGGAATTACTCCAGGAGAAACTACTGACATACTATTGATAAGATGGAGTTTGAGGAAGAACCCTGCAGAATTAAAGATGAAGATACAGAGGAACAAACAGGTTGGTGTTTTCCTTCTTTCTCTTTAATGACTGATGAGGAAGATGCCCTTACGAAACAAAAATGTATTGGAAGATATAATGTCATATATGAAATAATATATTTTGATATATGGGACTCTAGTGTTTATATTTTTCAATATTCTGCAATGTATGCATGAACCATGTATAGCCATATATTGATACATATAAAATATTTATTTAGCAATAAGACAGAAACAATACAGTACTACATAGCTTTATTGAAACACTCATTCCTTTTCATTAACACATGGGTTTACATACAAAATTAAATGTCTCAAAAATACATTCCCAATATGCCTACAAAGGTCCCCAATTCTATACAGATTCAGGCAAATTAACGTCCACATTTAATCAATCAGCAGACACTTTTATAGCAATCAAACCAACAAAAGAGCAATACTATGTAAGTGCTGTGACAAATCTCGGTTAGCCACGTAGCAAGTTTTATATATATATATTTCAAATGTATATATTACAAATGTATTTTCACATACATTTAGTAGATATTAACAATATTATATTTACTATATATTAATATACACACACACACACATGTATAGTCATACATTACGGGATATATACAGTACATACGTATTTGTCAGATTTGGTTACATGTATATGTAACATACATGTTCCCACATAAATGTTAATATATAGTAGCTACATGTGAAAAATACATTATACACACACACACACACACACACACATATATATGTGACATTATACTGGATATATGTTAAATTATGTGTGTAGTCAATATTTATATCTTTACAAATATATAATTCCATATATGAAAATATATTAAAATAAATATTTACCTTGAATTGTGTTCATATATTGCTAATACGTATTCCCATATAAATGTGACTATATGAGCACCATATATGTTCACATATATTCCCCAGTATATGGAAAGCGGCAATTCCTTATGTATTATTCAATATATTGTAATATATTACCACAATGTATTCTATATAATTACCAATATACTGAAAAGTCTTTAATATATTGACCGTTCATATATAATAAAATATATTTTATTTCCATAAGGGTGATGCTGAAAACTGATATACAGTACATCTAAAAAATTCTAGATACCTTTTTACTAAATTAAGGTTCACTTTCCTTTTTGCTTCACATTTGTCCTTCTTTAAATGAATATTGAGAATTTAATTTATTCATTTCCATCAAGTCTAAAACCAACAAAGACAAATGGCATTAATTTAAAAAATCTCATGTTTTCACAGATGAAGATGGAAAGGATGTCAGTCAAAAGCAAGCTAGAAAAACTGGAGTCAAAGGACCTTTCACCTGCTCTGATTGTGGAAAGAGTTACTCACATAAACCAGACCTTAACAGACACATGAGGTTTCACACTGGAGAAGGACTGTTCACGTGCACTCAGTGTGGAAAAGATTTCACAGAGAAAGGAAAGCTGGATGTACACATGAGAGTTCACACTGGAGAAAGACCGTTCACATGCACTCAGTGTGGACAGACTTACGTACATAAACCAGACCTTAACAGACACATGAGGATTCACTCTGGAGAGAAACCATATACATGCACTCAGTGTGGAAAGAGTTTCATTGACACACAAAGCTTAAAATCGCACATGAAAACTCACACTGGAGAAAAACCGTTCACATGTACTGAGTGTGGAAAGAGTTACGTATCCAGAAGCTTTCTCAAAGATCATCAGCTCTCTCACGTTGGAGTGAAGTCGTTCAGCTGTGATCAGTGTGATAAAACATTTGTTGTGGCATCAAACTTAAAAAGACACCTTAAAGTTCATACTGGTGTGAAGCCTCACTTTTGTTCTTTTTGTGGAAAGACTTTTGCACAACTGCAAAAGTTAAAAGAGCACGAGCGTATTCATACTGGTGTGAGACCTTATGCGTGCTTGGACTGTGGAAAGAGCTACACTACATCAGACGGATTAAAAGCACACCAGAGGATTCACACTGGAGAGAAACCTTACATGTGCTCACACTGTGAAAAGTGTTTTGCTCATTTATCATCCCTGCAAGCTCATGAGAGAGTTCATACTGGAGAAAAGCCGTACCAGTGCTCTTCATGTGAGAAGAGTTTTGCTCACTACCCAAGTCTGCATGCTCATATTAAAAAAAAGCGTTGCCCAAAGTTGCCTAAATGAGAAATTTTTCTCTATTCAGATTCATTACATCACATTTGGTGAACAACTCTTGAAAGATGAAAAGATATTAAATCAGTCACGTTTGGCTATAGGGTTGGATGGGGTTTATTACTGATGTCTTTTATTGTGTATATGCTCTCTTAAATGTATTCTGATTGCATGTTTTGAAACAATGAGAAATAAAAAGAAATAAAAATACATGACTCATTTAATGACATAAAGTGTTTTAATGTGTTTATTGTATTTTATGTTTAAACATAATAAAAGAAGATGAAATTGGTTATAAAGACTGAATGAAATGCATGTCTTATTCAGCAGTGAAATACTAATCTATCTAGTATTAAAAAGATTAAATAAAATTGATCTGTGCTTTTATCTTATGGTTACGTTGGAGAAATTATCTTGAAAAAAAAAATCTTGATGCTCAGAATAATTACATGAGTTTCTCTATGAAGTTATGACAATAATTTGGCAGTGCCACACATTTGACTCTAGATTTGTTTTCAGTTTGTTTTCATTTCAACAATGCGATGTTGAGTCATAAGAGGTTCATGAAAGGAGTCAATGTGCTGTGTCTATCAGGGGACATTCGTTTTGTTTTATTGGGAGAAATTTAAATCTGACAATAACAGTGACATGCAACAGTTGAAGGAGTCCAGAAGGTAAATACAACTGCATACTCCTTAGCAGATATTTGAAGCTTAATCTGTCCCAAATTATCTATTATGGCGAAACAACTGTCAACTAGAAAATCTTATTTCTAAATCAATACTTACATATCCCTGCTGAAAAAACAATAGAACCCTGCCCAAAACACAATAGAAAATGTAATGGTTATAATGGGAATTGTATTGGTTTTAATGGAAACTATAATGGTGTCTACTGGTATGTGATGGATTCTATTGGTGGGATGTTAAATCCTATTGGAAAAATGCCCAAAACACACTACAAAAAGGAATTTTGTAATGGTTTTACTGGACAAAGCTAATGGTTCGTTTAAAGCACACTGGATCGTTTGCCAAATTGGTTTCGCCCATAGACTGACAATGTTTCGCCAATATGCAATTATCTCAGATTCACCCGAGTGTGCTCATGCTTTCGTTTGATGGTGATTAGCACTTATGCATGTTTTGGCCACAGTCTACGGTTCTGGCATGATTTTTTGCTGCATTTACACAGTTTTGACCAGCAGGCGTCACCAGCGTGTGTTGTTTCGAGCGCTTCAAAACAGTGAATCATTTTGAGAAGCAATTGGTTCAATTGATTCGAAGCTTCGAAAAGATTCGTTTGTTGTATTTACTCGCGTCTGGCGGCTTCGGCGTCGTCTCGCGCATGACACGACGTTCTAAAAACGCGAGATCTTACGTTTTTCCCCCTTTCCTCCACCCATTTAAAGCTGGATGATTGCAAACGAGTGTGAATGCGAGCATCTGCTTCATCGTGGTCCATGAGAGTTTTAATGCTGGGGAATATTCCCATCTTCCCACAGCTGAAGAAGAAGCAAGCAGGAGGAATTACTCCAGGAGAAACTACTGATATACTATTGATAAGATGGAGTTTGAGGAAGAACCCTGCAGAATTAAAGATGAAGATACAGAGGAACAAACAGGTTGGTGTTTTCCATCAGGAACATCAAGATGACAACTGACATAAAATATTTTTTAAAACTAAATACTAGGCTAGTAGACAGTAGTAACCTAGATTTGTGTTCAGTTAAGGTTTAACTTGATTTCTTCTTGTTTCTAATTTGTGTTAATTTTAGATTCAATGGAAGTAACTGAAGACGAGCAACATCGGTTTAAAAAAACTCACCATTTCACAAATGAAGATGGAAATAGTGTTTCACAGACTGAAATGAACTTCACATCAAAAAGTGCTCGCAAATTTGCTGAAAAAGGTTCTATCACCTGCACCAAGTGTGGAAGAAGTTTCAATGATAAATCAAATCTTATGAGACACATGAGATTTCATACTGGAGAAAAACCGTATGCATGCACTCAGTGTGGAAAGAGTTTCGTTCTGAAAGGAGGATTGAATCGGCACCTGCAAGTTCACACTGGAGAAAAACCATTCACGTGCACTCAATGTGGAAAAGGTTTCACATCCAAAAGCATTCTGAGGGATCATCTGCGCTCTCACGCTGGAGTGAGATCATTCAGCTGTGATCAGTGTGATAAAACATTTATTTTTGAAACTAACTTAAGAGAACACCTTAAAATTCATACTGGTGTGAAGCCTTACATTTGCAGTTTTTGTGGAAAGAGGTTTTCAGTACTGAAAAGCTTACAATATCACCAGAGTATTCATACTGGAGTGAGACCTTATATGTGCTTTGAGTGTGGGAAGACCTTTAGTTCATCGAGCAACTTAAAAACACACCAGAGGATTCACACTGGAGAGAAACCTTACAAGTGCTCACACTGTGGAAAGAGCTTCTCTCATTCACCGACCTTGAAAGATCATGAGAGAATTCACACGGGAGAGAAGCCGTTCCAGTGCTCCTCATGCGGGAAGAGTTTCGCCCGCTCCTCTAATCTACTGACGCATAAGAAAAAGCGTTGTTTGAGTGAGCAAAAGCATTTGTGAAACAATGGCAAGATCAGTCCGTTAATGTTCCTGTTAATGGTGTCCTGTTCCTGTTAATAACAACCTCTGTTAATGTTCATGAGCTGTTCAATGGTGTTAGAAACTCTTGCACTGAAGGTGAAAACAATTAAATCAGTCCAGTTTTGGCTTGGGGTAGTTTATGGTTGAATGGGTTTATTAAGAGCGATGCCATTTTATTATTTATATAGCCAATAATGTTTTGTGATACACTGATTTCTATGAGAAATAAAAAGAAAAGAAAACTTAAGTGTCTTATTAAATTAATAAACTGACTTTTGTTTACAAGTGATCAAATGGTTTCGTTAAATGACAGATGTCGCATTTTCATGTTTTTTTGAATTTGACTCTTGATGGCACCATTGTATTGTCAAGCATGGATCACGAAACGTCTTTAAATCTGCTGTTTTATTACCTTGTGAGTACATTTATGGAAACTGTGAGAAGGCATAATTTAGGAAATGAGAAGCTCCTAAAATCCAAAAATGCCAAAATTTAATTTCCTCATTTTAAATTTCATGCTGCTCTCTTCTTATGATGAATTTCTTCATCATATTTTATTCTACTCTATTTTGTATTTTTTTTATTTGCATTTCATAAAGCTGTGACCAATTATTGGACTGCATTTATCTGTATCTAGAAATCTGTGTGACACCTGAAAATGTTAATTTTGCTCATTTTGCAACAGACTGCCGATAGCAATAATTTTTTTTTTTTTTTTTTTTTCAAATATTGTGTCATCAAAAGGATGCTGCTAGCATCATACTATTTCACATTTTAATTTGAGACACACTAACAAAGAAATGTTCTAGAGTCAGTTTTGTAAACAAAATAAAACATTATTTTCAAACTCATCTGTTTACCTGTAAATTATTATGCAAATGTCTCACAAAGAGAACTGGAGTATTTAAGTTAAATGCTAATATCTGTGATCTGCAAACTGTCTTTACTTTTCACACATTCACATGTTTAATGGATGTCTGATTACAGCAATCAACCCTCATCAATAATCTTTCAGCTTCACTCTGAGCTGCTGTGAGAATTGAAGAACTGATAGTTTAACAGTGCTGAAATCTAGAGCTCATTTCTGAGTATAACAACACTTTCGACACTGCAATCTAACTGAGGTTATTTCAGTCACTGGTAAGTATCAGAGGGCACTGATGTGAAATGTATATTTATGTATGTTATTATATGTATGTATATATATATATATACAGTGAGGAAAATAAGTATTTGAACACCCTGCTATTTTGCAAGTTCTCCCACTTAGAAATCATGGAGGGGTCTGAAATTGTCATCGTAGGTGCATGTCCACTGTGAGAGACATAATCTAAAAAAAAAAATCCAGAAATCACAATGTATGATTTTTTAACTATATTTTTGTATGATACAGCTGCAAATAAGTATTTGAACACCTGTCTATCAGCTAGAATTCTGACCCTCAAAGACCTGTTAGTCTGCCTTTAAAATGTCCACCTCCACTCCATTTATTATCCTAAATTAGATGCACCTGTTTGAGGTCGTTAGCTGCATAAAGACACCTGTCCACCCCATACAATCAGTAAGAATCCAACTACTAACATGGCCAAGACCAAAGAGCTGTCCAAAGACACTAGAGACAAAATTGTACACCTCCACAAGGCTGGAAAGGGCTACGGGGAAATTGCCAAGCAGCTTGGTGAAAAAAGGTCCACTGTTGGAGCAATCATTAGAAAATGGAAGAAGCTAAACATGACTGTCAATCTCCCTCGGACTGGGGCTCCATGCAAGATCTCACCTCGTGGGGTCTCAATGATCCTAAGAAAGGTGAGAAATCAGCCCAGAACTACACGGGAGGAGCTGGTCAATGACCTGAAAAGAGCTGGGACCACCGTTTCCAAGGTTACTGTTGGTAATACACTAAGACGTCATGGTTTGAAATCATGCATGACACGGAAGGTTCCCCTGCTTAAACCAGGCCTGACTTAAGTTTGCCAATGACCATTTGGATGATCCAGAGGAGTCATGGGAGAAAGTCATGTGGTCAGATGAGACCAAAATAGAACTTTTTGGTCATAATTCCACTAAACGTGTTTGGAGGAAGAAGAATGATGAGTACCATCCCAAGAACACCATCCCTACTGTGAAGCATGGGGTGGTAGCATCATCTTTGGGGTGTTTTTCTGCACATGGGACAGGGCGACTGCACTGTATTAAGGAGAGGATGACCGGGGCCATGTATTGCGAGATTTTGGGGAACAACCTCCTTCCCTCAGTTAGAGCATTGAAGATGGGTCGAGGCTGGGTCTTCCAACATGACAATGACCGAAGCACACAGCCAGGATAACCAAGGAGTGGCTCTGTAAGAAGCATATCAAGGTTCTGGCGTGGCCTAGCCAGTCTCAGACCTAAACCCAATAGAGAATCTTTGGAGGGAGCTCAAACTCCGTGTTTCTCAGCGACAGGCCAGAAACCTGACTGATCTAGAGAAGATCTGTGTGGAGGAGTGGGCCAAAATCCCTCCTGCAGTGTGTGCAAACCTGGTGAAAAACTACAGGAAACGTTTGACCTCTGTAATTGCAAACAAAGGCTACTGTACCAAATATTAACATTGATTTTCTCAGGTGTTCAAATACTTATTTGCAGCTGTATCATACAAATAAATAGTTAAAAATCATACATTGTGATTTCTGGATTTTTTTTTAGATTATGTCTCTCACAGTGGACATGCACCTACGATGACAATTTCAGACCCCTCCATGATTTCTAAGTGGGAGAACTTGCAAAATAGCAGGGTGTTCAAATACTTATTTTCCTCACTGTATATATACAGGTAATTACAGTGAATGTGTTCTTGCAATTCAGCGGTAAAATACTTGGTTTACAGCTTCTAGTCGTTATGTACAAGACTTCAGAACACACATTGTATGGTTATACCTTATATTTTGACAAAGAGTTTGGTAAAAATGTAATAAAAAATTAATTGTTGTTGTGTCTATGTGACTAAATGGAGGATCATTAGCATTGCTTTGACACAGTTTTTGAAATTATATAAATTCTGTTCTCTCTCAGACACAATAACCTCCAAAATATTACAGAATTATTTGCACATTTACTTAATCTTTTCAAAACTGTTGAACTTTAGTTCAGAACCTAACATAATAAAACAGAAATTTGCTACATTTCTACATTAATTCCATCAATTTATATACCAAATCTAAAAAAACGCTATCAAAACAATAAGATGTAACACCTGGGGAATAGGAATAATTTTGTACTGTAATGTAAAAATGAACTATGTTACTACTGCAGTAAATTACAAACAGAGATAGCTCTTATTTTGTAAAGACGTTTCACAAAAGAAAACATCGTGCAATACCTGTTGTTAAGAGTTTTTAGGTCATTGCTTTATAAGTGACTAAGAGGAGGACTATCTTTGCTAGTGTTATGAAGAATAAGTAGATCTGAAACATGTATGACAGTGCATTTTGAATGTGAAATTAACTGCTGTACTCAGCTGGTTAGAACTGTTTTGAAGAGGTGACCTAAATATTGAGATTTGATTTCTACAAGTAGAGACATAAAATGATTTTACAAACCCATTGCAAATGTTTTATTGACAGTATTACTCATCAAATGCAATTAAAATAATAAAAATTTAATTAAACATAAAGTGTCTGTATGTGTTTTTGAATTATTATTATTAATTTGCAGGGTTTTGTTTGTTTTATGGAGAGCTTGTTTAAACAGGCAAATAAGAGACTAGGCCAAACGACTACTCGTCCTTTTAATTACACAAATGTCTCATTAATAATGTCTACAAACTGATCAAACTGATTCGAGATCAGTTAAAACCATAGACGCTGGTCCAATGGTTCGCCGCTGTAGTGATGTGTCGTTCACGAACGAGTCGTTCAATTTAAACGAATCTTTTATATGACTCAGGATTCGTTCATTTCGTGTTGACCGCGCATGCGCAGATTCTGCTAATCTCAAACAAGCGGCTCCGATAGGCTGTCGATTCATTATTAAATGATAAACTGTTTCCTAACACAAGCTGTTTGTTCAGCGTAGTGAAGCCTCTCCTCTGTTGACATCCATTCAAAAAACGGCTTTGATCTTTTTCCCTGCAAACAACCAAAGCGGCAGCGGCAACATTGTTACTCTTTTCTGGCGAAAGGTTGCTTGTCATCCAGTGTTTCGGTGCAGAGAGCCACGCTTCATCACGGTTTAATAGGTTTATCAGAAGTCGTTCGTGGAAAGACGTTTTGTAAGTTTGTTTAACACCCCCGAGAAGGCATAAGGTTTGTAGGCTATATATTTGTCTACTGTTCGTTATAAGTATTTTATGAAATTCGCTGAGTATGCTATAATATTGTAGTGGTTATGGATTAGACTTTAATGCGCATTTTGTACTGTTTTATTCAGCTCTTGCGGTGAAGAACCTGCAGAATGAAAGATGAAGATACAGAGGAACAAACAGGTTGGTGTTTTCCTTTATTCTTTATAATGACTGATGAGGAACATTAAGATGAAAACTGACATAAAACCACAAAACCAGTCATAAGGGTCATTTTAAAAAATTAAAAAAAATGTAAAATAAATAAGCTTTCCATTGATGTATGGTTTGTTAGAATAGGACAATATTTGGTTGAGATACAACTATTTGAAAATCTGGAATCTGAGGGTGCAAAAAAATCTAAATTTTGATAAAATCGCCTTTAAAGTTGTTCAAATTAAGTTCTTAACAATGCAAACTACTAATCAAAAATTAAGTTTTGATACATTTACGGTAGGAAATTTACAAAATATCTTCATGGAACATGATCTTTACTTAATTTCCTAATGATTTTTGGCATAGAAGAAAAATCAATAATTTTGACCCATACAATGTATTGTTGGCTATTGCTACAAATATACTCGTGGTACTTGTGACTGGTTATATAAAATCCATCTAAAACTAGATTCTAGTAGACAAAGTAGAAAAGTTAAGGGTTATATTTTGTTTTGTTCCTAATTTGTCATTCTTTATTTGAAATATGGGAAATTAATAGGCTTATGTTGATTTTAGAGTCGATGGGACTGAAAGAAGACAAGCAGCATCGGTTTCATTTTAAAAATGAACATGAAAATGCAGTCATTTCACAGACTGAACAGAATTTCATACAAAAACAGGCTGGA